>NC_056750.1:411318754-411590914 GCF_019279795.1 Protopterus annectens | reverse complement strand
CCAAAACTGCCAACATTCACTACATAATGGAAAAAGCAAGGGGAATGTCAGCAAAATATTAACATCTGTTTTACTGACTACTCTAAAGCCTTTGACAGTATAGACCATAATATACTGTGGAATGGTCTAAGGGTAATGGGGATACTGTGTCACCTTATTTGCATCCTGAGGAATTTGCATGCTGAACAAGAAGCAACAGTCTAATGTGAATATGAAACAGCTGAATGGTTCAAGATTGGGAAAGGAGTATATCAGGGCTATACAATGTCACCTTACATATTCAATTTGTATACTGACTACATCATGCAAAATGCTGAGTTAGACAACTCAGAAGCTGTAATCAAAATTGCTGGGAGAAAATATCCTTCAAAATGCATACAATGCCACTCTGTTGGCTGAAAGTGAGGGGAAATTGAACAGCTTATTGGTAAATGTAAAAGGTGGCATAGAAGCTAACTTGTTGCTCTAAGTAAAAAATGTCATCTAGCCCATCAAATTTTTGCAAGTAGCTGGGATGGGGGAAGAAGTGGAGGCAGTGAGAGAGTATATTTTTCTGTGCCCAAAGATCTATACGGATGATCACTGTAGCCATGAAAGTAAGAGACACTTGCTTTTAGGAAGAAAAAAGCTATAGCAAATCAGTGTACAATTTTAAGGCATAATGGCATCACATTGTCAACAAGGGTCTATATAGTTAAAGCTATGATTTTCCCAGTAATGAAATATGTACGGAAATGTTGTACTAGCTGTAAGGCTATGTAACAGAAAAAAAAAATACAGTTGTGTAAGAAAACTTGTCATAACAGTAGATGATCGAATGGTCACTGCTGCAGTCATGTAAGCAATATGAGTTATATCGTGCAAGGATATAGCTGCTGGACAGCTTCCAAAGCTTCAGGCACCTTACACAGGCCCACACTTAAGTTAGATCAAGCTGAACAGACTCAATAGAAAGGTTTGGGCACCAAGTCCTTCAGAGCATTCATGACAGAGAAAAGGAAGCTGAGCTCTGACAGGACAATACTCGGGACAATAAAAAAAATAAAATTCCACACCAAGGCAAAAATAACACAAGAAACAAGGGGGATAGGAAGCAGTTACTGCACAGTGATCATTCAAACATCTACTGTTATGGTAAGTTTACCTACAAAACTACACTACATTCTTTATACTGATCACTGCTGCTGTAGCCTAAGCTGGATTCCATTGGTTTGGTTGATGGAGCTTTGTTGATATGTATTTAATCATCTGCATTTGGGTCAATTATACAGTCGACAAGTATGTGAGATCAGCAAACCCCCTTGTAGGGGAATATTCTCTTCTCAGGGATTTTTTGACCTCATTGTTAGTATATAATTAGTGGGGGGTTGAGGGTGTAGGGGACTTGCTCCCCTGCAAAAAAACATTGTTTTAAAGTTGCATGCACCAATGTTCTTCCTCAGAATGCATACAAGGTAGAAGTTTCTATTTTCGACATAGAGCAGTTTACCTTCAGGGTGTCAATGTGTTACCTGACCAACTGAAGGTAAAAGACCTAAGTTGCATGGGTAGATTACCATAGCTTATGGACTTTACGAGGTGGAAGATTACTCCAGGAACCATCGGAAAATGGTCTTCACAAAGCCTGATCTAGACCTATAAGCTTATACTGATTTGAAAAAAAAATGTAGAGAGGACCAAGTTGCTGCTTGTAGAATACTTCTAGAATCAAATACTTTCCAAAATGCCATAGATGAAACCAAGGCCCTGATAGAGTGGGCTTTGACTCCGCCTGCAATAGTTTTGTTGTGGTGAGTGTGACAATGTGGGGTGTGTTGCAGGCTGTGCCACTGAGAGTTGGGCAGTACATGTGCAACATATGCCAGCCTTGTTAGCTGGAGTTTTGTAAATAATGTTGTCTCATCTGTCACACTGACTTGTACAGTTGCTTGTGTTAAAATGTATTAACAGTGTTGTTATAACTTATTAAATGTTTAAATAAAGAATTCTGGAAGGGAAAAGTAGAAACTTTTGAAATTCTTCTATAATTTTCAAATACCACAACAGATCTTGGCAAAGCTCTGAATGTGTATTTAACAAGAGTAGGGTGATCAAATGTGATGTCATTCTATAACCAGCACTGAGAGGATCAAACTCTCACAGCAGCTTGTTTTTTTTTTTTTTGTTTTTTCTTTAGAACCTGATATAAAAATCTATGACAGTCAGTTGAGTTGAGTTCAGTCTGTTAGAAGCTCATCACCTTGCCTTGTGGAAGGTGGCATCTCAGCATCTAATCATGCCTTGCTGGTATTATATTAAGTCAGCTAGGGAACAGTTATTCTTTAGACAGTCATGAAATACAGTGAGTTTAGTTGAGTATTGTTTTTCTGCATCTGTTTGAATCTGTCCGACTGTGTTATTTTTATTTCTCCTGTGATTGAAACTCTGGTGTTTATTATACTTAGATATTTAGTATTTTCATGTTTTCTATTTTATTAATTATTATTAAATATTTTTATATATTTCATTGTGGCTGATCTTTTAGAGAACACTTTTAAAATCCTGAGTACTTGTGCTTATTTTAGAAACATTGTGGCCACTCAAAAAAGCCTTGCTGCTTTGGTTGCACACCATTTATATTAGTATTACTCAAAAAAGCCTTGCTGCTTTGGTTGCACACCATTTATTATTGTTTATAATACCATTTATTATTTTATTATGTATTGTTCAGTATAATTGGATATTCTTGTAAGAGCCTTAAGAGTAGCTGATTGGTGGCAGCAGAATTACCTTATAGTCTGTGTAGAAGAGGGCATAGCTTGTAAATCAGTGCCAGCCTTTCTCAGGAGTGTGTGAGAAAATCAAATACCCTAGTGTAGGTGTGTCTGCTACATGGAGTTGGGACAAAATACACCAAATGGAGTCTTGTTTCAAACCTGGAGAGATAGACTCCAGTCTCAGAACAGGAGTTTTCTCTTCGTGCTCTTTGGGGAAATTGTGCTTGATGTAGAGAGCTGCATCTTAAAATACCATGTGAATTCATTCCTATTCTTGGTATCAGTGGTGAGGATTGAGGCTCCTTGATTACTGGCCCAGAGTAGAGGCCGTCACATATTGGTGGCAGAGCAGTGCGATATTAATTGAACTTCAGTAGCCTGTGGGCAGTTTTCGCTGAAGGTGTGTGTACTCTCAACAGCCACAAGGTAAACATTGATAGTTTCATTTTCCCAACAATTTTATAGTTGTTAGTTTAGTGAGGGAAAGTAGGCAAATATGTCAGCAGAGGATTATGGTATGCTGACAAAGAACCAGTTGGCCAAGGTGTGTAAAGCCAAAGGATTGGTGCATTCCTAAAGAGGAAAGGATTTCAGCCTTAATCACAGCTGCAGCATGCAACAGTGCTCAGGAGGGCAACCAGTCTGGTGATGGAGATGTGCAGTCTTCAGAAACAGGACAGTTCACCTTTTCCTCAGAGGATTTAAAAATCCATCTTGAGTTAGAGAGACTGCAACGTTTGGAGGCTGAATAGAGAATGCAGTGTTGGGAGACCAAAGAAAAGGAGAACAGATTGAAGAAAATGAGAGATTTTGGCAATTGGAGGCTGATTAAGAAGAGAAGCAGTGACAATATGAGAGGGAGATGTTGACTCTTCATCAGGGTCATGGAGGTAATGGGGAAGGGAATAACTGGACCCCAGAAGCAATAAAAGCCAGTAAATTTCTTCCACAATTTGCAGAATGGGGATGACTTTTATAGTTTTATTCATATATTTAAGAGAGTATGTAAACAGTAAAATGTTGACCAAGAGCTCTGGGTACATTTCCTGATCCCCTTACTCATGATAAAGCTGTAACTGCCATTTCTAAATTGTCTGATATTGACTGTTTGAACTATGATAGGGCAACACAATGTCTATTGAACATAAATTACCTGAAGCCTACAGAAAAAGTCTTGTGAGCATATATGCAAGCAGATGGAAGTATATGCGGTTATATTGCAGAGTTAAGCACTTATTTTCATATATGGACGAGTGGGTGTCATGTCACCACTTCTGAGAGATTGGCAGACCTTTTGGTAAGGAAACAAGCCCGTAGTACTTTGCCTGAGGATCTGAGAATCTGGTTGGCAGACCGGGAGTGTGACTTTGCATTTGAGCTGGGAAGAAAAGGGATCTCTAATTAGCAAGCAAGGCATCACTGCACAAGAAAGGGATACCCAGTGCTACACATGGATATAAGGGAACCCATGGTGGGCAGCCTAAATCACCCCAACAGGGTCTACTAGTAACAGGGAAGTCACTACTTCATGTACACTGCCAGGATCAAGGGTTAGATGTTTTAAAATCTAATCAGAGGGGGCATGTAGCCTACAAATGTCCACTGAAGCAAGGTGGGGAACAAAAGTTAATGGAGCCAGCAAGTGGGAATAACAGTATGCCAGCAGTTAAGTTTTCTGAAGACAACAGAGGTACCAAACTATCACCAGAGTTTGTATCCTGTCTTAGAGAATGGAAGACAGGCCACTGCTGAGAGACAGAGACAGCCTCTGACATAACTATTGTGAAGCCTGCAGTGGTTAAAGAGGACCAGTACTTGCTTGGCAGTCCATTCCAATCAGAGCATTAAGAGGGATCCCATTCCAAATACTTTTGGCCAGGGTTACCCTTGACTGGTAGGATGGAAAAGGAAGCAAGCAGGTAGCTGTATGAGGATATTCCTGCAGATTTCTTCATAGGGAATGATTTTGAAAATGCAGTACCTTGTGTGCATGCAGTTATACACAATCAGGCTTGGAGACATGCATGTAGGTCTGGTAGCTTGGGGGAGACTCAGACAGACCCCACAAAAGCTGGTGATGTGGCTATTTCAGGGCAGGAGCCACCTTGTAGCAGTCAGCCACAGCTGCTGGTAA
This sequence comes from Protopterus annectens, assembly GCF_019279795.1. Lineage (NCBI taxonomy): Eukaryota > Metazoa > Chordata > Ceratodontiformes > Protopteridae > Protopterus > Protopterus annectens. Next base: position 411,586,024 of record NC_056750.1, on the reverse strand, counting down.
GTACTGATGTTCCCATGGACAGGGTGACTGTAAGGAAAGAGATGAGTGGTAGTACCCAGACTGACAGTAAGGCACTGCTGTCAGAAGATACTAGGCTTCCTGTGGAAAGAGAGCTGGGAGGGGTCACAAAAGTAGAGTTGAGACAGGCTCAGCTTTCGGACCCTACCTTATGAAGCTTGAGGGAGGTAGCTAAGGAGACACCTGATGCTCAAAGAAAAGGGGAGTCTGTATACTGGAACAAAGGTTAATGTATATAGAGTGGACCCCTAAGGGAAGGCTAGAGGGTGAGGTAATACAGAAGTTCATAGTGCCCATAGTCTGTCTGGCACTCCTAGCCATACCCCAGGACATTCCTTTTGCAGGTCACATGGACATAAAGCATACGAGCAGACACACTATGTGAACTTTTACTGGCCTGGGATTGCAAGGGATGTAACAGGGTACTGTAGGACCTGTGAGCAATATCAAAAGGTAGGGAAGGCAAGGGGATAACGTTAAAGCTCCACTGATGCCTTTGCTTCTGATTGAAGACCCATTTCAGAGGGCAGCTATGGATACTGTGGGGCATCTGAGTACTTCAAGTTCCACAGGGAAGAGGTATACCCTGGTGGCAGTAGATTATGCTACTAGATACCCTGAGGTGATGTCAGAGTACTCCATCAGGGTAGAGAAGGTGGCAAATGCTTCATTAGAGATTTCAGTAGAGTAGGTTTCCCCACAGAAATACTAATAAAGGTACCAATTTCATGTCAGACCTGCTGGCTTGTCTGTGTTGTAGGGTGAAGCACCTAAAGATAGCCCCCTATCACCATCAGGCTAATGGTCTTGTGAAGAGGTTAAACTCTACACTGAAGACCATGCTATGGACATTTGCAGATGAGTTTAGGAGAGAGTGGGGCAATTATTTGCCCCATCTAGTGTTTGCATACAGACAGGTACCCCAGGAATCCATATGTTTTTCACCCTTTGAACTGCTGTATGGACATAGGTTGAGGGGTCTTTAGATTTGATTCATGATGAGTGGGAGGGATTGTGAATCCACAAGGAGTCTGTTGTGGCATATGTCCTAAACCTCATGACAAGGCTTAGGGAGCTCATGGGCTTGGCCCAAGAGAATCTGGCAGGATCCCAACAGCAGAAAAAGGTCTGGTATGACAGGACTGCCCAAGCCCGAGAGTATGCTGTGGGACCGCAAGTTATGGTATTCATTCTTGTCAGACATAATAAGCTGCAGGCAGCTTGGGAGGGACCCTTCAAAGTGGTAAGGAAAAAGTCAGTGATATTAATTAAATGGTAAACCTGCTAGGCAGGAAACAGGGGTACAAATTGCACTTTGTTAACATAATGAAGCCTCAGCATGTCAGGAAGGTCCTGGGCAGACTGCAAAGGGCAGTAAGCCCAGTAGGTATCAGGTCAGTATGGCAGAGGTCTCCTACCTGGGACATAGAATGGGGAGTGGTAAGATTAGTCCAGAACCTGCCAAAGTGGAAGCTATTCAGGTGTGGTCTGGCCCCTGTTACTAAAAAGCAGGTGAGGGCATTCTTGGGGACAGTGGAGTACTATAGAAAGTTTGTTCCAAATTATAGTACAACAGCTGTTCCCCTCACATATTTGCCAAGGAAATACAAGCCGGATAAGGTAGTGTGGACCCCAACCTGTGAGCAGACATTCCAAAAGCTTAATGGGGCTTTTGCAGGACCCCTGTGTTAGCCAGTCCTGATTATAGCCAAGAATTTGTTGTGCAGGTAGATGCTTCAAACCAATGGGTGGGGGCTGCACTCAGCCAGGTTTCCTCACAGGCAGAAGAGTAACCAGTTGTATATCTCAGCCATACACTAAAACCCAGGGAAGAATATTATGCGGCTGTAGAAAAAGAATGTCTAGCCATAGTATGGGCATTGCAGAAGCTTCAGCCTTATCTGTATAGAAGGAAATTCACTGTGATTCCGGACCACAATCCCTTAAACATGGCTACACAGAGTCAGCCAACAAAATGCCAAATTATTAAGGTAGAACCTAGGGTTGCAGGCATATGACATGACAGTACAGCACTGTAGTGGGGTCAGCAATGGCAATGTGGATGGACTCTCAAGACATGGTATGGGTTAATGTGCTCCCATAAAGGCCAATTTCTCTCAAGCAACATTTTCCCAGGGTCACTTGGAAAAAACTAGCTTGAGTCTTCAAAGGGAGTGAAGAAATGTGACAATGTGGGATGTTGCTGCCTGTGCCAGGGAGAGTAGGGTGGTGCATGTGTAACATTTGCCAGCATAGTTAGCTGGAATTTTGTAAATACTTTGTGTCATCTGACTGTCACACTGACTTGTACAGATGCTTGTGTTAAAAATGTATCAACAGTGTTGTTATAACTCATTAAAAGTTTATGTTTAAATAAAGAATTCAGGAAAGGAACAGTAGAAGTTTTTGAAATTGTTCTATAATTTGCAAATACTGTAACAGATCTTAGCAAAACTCTTGTTTTGTACCAGAGTCAAGTGATCAAATATGATGTCATTCTATAACCAGCAACAAGAGGCTGGAACTCTCTCAGCAGCTTCTTTCATTTTCTTCGTAGACAGATATAAAAATCTATGACAGTCAGTTAAGTTCAGTTCAGTCTGTTAGAAGCTCATCACCTTGACTTGTGGAAGCAAGCATCTAATCTTGCCTTGCTGTGTTAAGTTAGCTAGGGAACATTTATTCTTTAGACAGTCAGGAAATACAGTGAGATTAGTTGAGAATTGTTTTTCTCTGCATCTTTCTGAATCTGTCCAACTGTTATTTTTATTTCTCCTTTGATTGAAACTCTGGTGTTTATTATACTTATATATTTATTATTTTCATGGTTTCTATTTTATTTATTAAAATATTTTATACATTTCTTTGTGGCTGGTCTTTTAGAAAATACTTGTAACATCTTGAGAGCACCTGTGCTTATTTTAGTGATGTCGTGGCCACTCCAAAAAGCCTTGCTGCTTTGGTTACACACTACTATTTATATTAGTATTGTTTCTACTCAGTATAATTGGATGCCCTTTTAAGAGCCTCAGAGTACTTGACTTAACAGCAAGATTGCCTTATTGTCTGTGTAGGGGGGGGGCACATATAGTAAATCTGTACCAGCCTTTCCAATGAGATAGAGGGTGTGTGTGTTTGTGTGAAAATCAAATACTCAGGTGTGTGTCAGCTACTTGGAATTGGGACACAGTGTCCCAATCTTAGTCTTGTTTGGGATCTAGAGAGAGAGAGAGAGTCCAGTCCCTGGTCTGCAGCATGTTCCCTTTGTGCTCTTGGGGGAAATTGTGTTTGATGCAGAGAGCTGCATCTTAAAACACGGTGTAAATTCATTCATGTTCTTACTGACAGTCTATCACTGGCATCAGTGGTGAGGATTGAGGCTCCCTGATTACTGGCCTGGAGTTGAGTGGCCATCCCAGTGAGTATAACTAAAGGTAATAGCCTTAGACAACCATTTGTAAATGGTCTGCTTTGACACAGGTTATTCTTTCTTACCTTCACAAGAAATGAGCAATTCCTCCAAAGATCCGAAAGATTTTGTTTTGTTGAGGCAGTATCAGAGGTGTCTACAGACATCAAAGGTAAAGAGTATCCTTTCTCCCTCATCTTTATGTTCAGGAAAAAAAATGAGGAGATGGATAGTTTGACTTAAAGTAAACCCAAATACCACTTTAGGCATTTTAACAACTAGTTCTCAAAGAAACCCTGTCATTATGGAAAATGTGATAATGGTAACTCCCCAAAACAGTTTGCAAATCAGATACCCTTCTTACAGAGGTCAGAACAATCAGTAAAACTGTTTTCCATGTTAAGAACTTGAAGTTAGCCAGATTAGCTTATTCAAAATGAGCATGTATTAGCTTCATTAACACAAAATTAATATTCCAATGAAGAGCCACCTTTTCTCTTGGAGGCCTCTAATGCAAAACCCCTTTCAAAAACATTTTAGCATGAAAATGTATTGAAAAAGAAGGATCCATGGGCAGACGTTGAAATGGCCAATAAATTAACCTTGATGGAGTACGAAAAGCCATAGGATAGTAATTCTCACAAATTTTGTAAAAGTAGAAAACATCTACCCTGGATGGGTACTAGTTATGTTGCTAGCACCAGCTAAGAAAACCTTTTCCATTTGCTAATATATGAATTTTTTTTTTTTTTTTTTTTTTTTTAGTAGCAGGCTTTCTTGCCTACATTAGTACCTGCTGCATGTACTTAGTAAATAGGTGCCTAAAAAAGATTTAAGACCCTATCATCCAGGCAGTCAACTGAAGTTGATTGGGGCTGAGGTGTATCAAACACCCCTGATCCTGTGCAAGTAGATCCTGTCTGTAAAGAAGCGTGTGGTAATTTCCCCCTGTCCATTTCCAAAAGAAGGGATAGCCACTGTTGCCTTGGCCGAAAGGGAATCACCACACTGATCTTCTGGAATTCCCTCTGAATCTTCAGAATTACCCTTGATGTCAGTGGAAACCTTAAGAAAGCATACAGGAACATTCCATTTTGCAGGAAAAGAAAAGGCATCTGTCTTCCATGTCTTGTTGCGTGCTGTCCTGGAGCAGAATCTTGCCAGCTGATTGTTCAGAGAGAAGGCATCTAGGTCTATTTAAAGAACTCCCCACACATGGATCAAATCTTGGAAGACCACCTGATGTAGTTTACATTTGTGAGGGTCTGGCCTTGTCCTGTTCAGCTTATGTGCTGCACAAAGTTATTTTCCAGTCTAACATAGTTAGTCTGCAAAAGGGTATGACCTGGTTCACCCTTGCTTGTTGATGTACCACATGACTGTAGTATTGTCTGTAACAAGGTAGTTCAAAAAGTATGGGCACAGTACACCTAGAGCCACAATTCGCTATAAAAGGGTTGTTTTAATATTGAAATGCTGCCAAAAACAAGTAAAAGATTACCGTTTTCATCTTTTTAATGAAAACTTCTTAAGATAAAACCAAGTTTGAAAAAACTGAGTCCATACACACACACACCAGTCTATGGAAGGGAAATAGATCACATGAATGCCAAGCCCCCAGTGATGTCATTACTTCTTTTTGGAGGATTTAAGGAGGACTTAGATTTAAAGGGCCAAGCAGGTAGAAAACTGACATGAATTACAACAAAATTAGTTTATACATGTGCTTACATACTAATAATGTACAGAAAAGATATTGCAGCCATCACCTTTCTAAAGATTTCAGTTTTCAAATACAAGTGATGGATATTTCATCATTCAAACCACACCAGTTCATGGCATTAAGTTTCAGTTGTCAGCGAAGTTCAAGTTTTTCCAGACTGCCTGTCCACAGGCCCCCCTCTATTTAACAGGACAAATTGTTCTAAAGTGAAAAATTTAAAGGTGTGGTCAGGGTATTCCATGGTATGTTTGGGAAAGTGCACTGGTATCCTTTTTAGTTCTAATATCATAAGTGTGCTCATAAATTCAGTTTGTATTCTGCTTATACAAATATCAGAGTTAACCCAGACAGCAAAATTTGGTAAATTAAAAAACTTTCCACTTACTTGTGACTGATGACCATCATGGTGCAGGCCATTAATGTTAGTATTCTGGTGGGTACTTGCTCCTTGCGAGTCTTGTCCCAATGTTATGCTATGTGTAGATGCTGTAGTTTCAGTTGCTGAAGAATGGGGGCATTGGGTAGAAACTGAGATACAGTGAGATTCCAGATGCTGAGTTTACTGTTGTACTAACAATGTTAAGTTTCCCACAGTTTGTTGCAAGCCTGGAACATCCATGTCAGAAAAAAGTGGTTGGGAAAAGTCCCCAGTCTGTGTGCCTGTGGCCATGAGAAACAAACTTGTAATCCACAAAGAACAAACTGCAAACCAAGGTAGTTCCTTTATTACAGTATTTCATTTGGACAGCTACAGTATTAGAAGCATACTTACTAAAAATTGGAATATTTTGACAAGTGACAAACACATTAGAGAACATGTAGATTTTGCTCAAAGCACTGTTTATAAAGAAGGGCAAAACCTCAAAGCTTTAGTTGAGAAGAAATCAGTACAACAATCAAAGCACTTTGGAATGGTGAAATGTGACTGCTGCTCATACTGCAAGTATATTTTAACTGGTAATTAATTTGTCATTAATGGTGTCCAGTTTAGACATAAAACATATTCTAATTGTAATTGTGCTCAATGGCAGCACTGTAAAGGGTTTTATGCTGGTAAGACAGAAAGGCATCTATATGACAGAATTTATGAGCACACTTATGATATTAGAACTAAAAAGGATACCAATGCTCTTTCCAAACATACCATGGAAATACCCTGACCACACCTTTACATTTTTCATTTTAGAACTATTTGTCTTGTGAGATAGAGGGGGCCTGTGGACACTCAGTCTGGAAAAACTTGAACTTCGCTGGCAATTAAAACTTAATGCCATGAACTGGCCTGGTTTGAATGACCAAATGTCCATCACCTGTATTTTAAAACTGAAATCTTTAGAAAGGTGATGGCTGAAATATGTTGTCAGAACATTATAAGTATGTAAACAATCAAAAGAACATGGATGAACTAACTTTAATTTTGTTGTAATTCATGCCAATTTTCTACCTGCATGGCCCTTTAAATATTCTAAAAATCCTCTTTAAATCCTTCCAAAGGAAGCGTGACATCACTAGGGGGCTTGGCATGCATGTGATCCATTTCCCTTTCTTAGATTGGTGTATAAATGGACTCAGTTTTTCAAACAAGGTTTCATCTGAAGTTTTCTTTAAGACAAAAGCACTTACCTTTTACTTGTTTTTATCAGCATTTCAATACTAAAGCAACCTCTGTATTGTGAATTGTGGCTCTGCATGTACTGTGTCCATACATTTGAATTACCTTGGTTTGCAGTTTGTTCTTTGTGGATTACATTGTCTGTAACAACTCGAAGAGGTCTTTGGGACCAAAGATGATTCTGAGAGTTGAGTGCCTTCATGAGGGCAAGCATTTCATTTATATTTATGTGCTTGGGTTTGTCCCTGGTGTCCCACAAACCTTGCACTTCTCTCGTTCTTCTAAAACTGCTTCCCAAGCAAAGTTCGAGGTGTAGGTGGTGACTGACTACTTTGGAACGGGGGGGGGGGGCGAAGAAAGACCTGGATTTAAAGATCATTGCCATCTCCACCAAATTATTTCCCTTCTGACAAACCCCAGCACTGGGATTTAAAAGGACAAAGCTGTTGGTGCTGGGACCAGAGAGACTTCAGATACCAATGTATATTTTTCATGTGGATTCTTGCCAGGGGTACCGTGAGAATCATAGATGCCATGAAACCCAAGTTCCTGCGATATTCCCTTGTAGTGACCAAAGTCTGAGAAAAAGATCTAGATCTATTTTTCCTGCAGAAGAAAAGCTCTTTGAAATGAGGTGTCTAGCTGACACCACAGAAACACAATTGTGCAAAGGATTCAAAAAAGAGTTTTGAATATTCTCTTGGAATCCGAGCTTGTGTAGGAGATCTCTCACCCAAGTGAGATTTCTGACACTTTGAAAAAGACTCTGCAAAGATAAGCAATGAGCTATAACCAGAGCTAGGCACTTTGCGAACATTCTTGGTGCAGTGGATAGTCCAATGGGTTAGACAGAAAACTGATAATGTGATCCAGACGCACGCAACCTTAAGAAATGCCTGAAGTCTGGACAAATAGGGATATAAGAAGCATCTTTTAAATAGTTTTACTAGAAAACTTGAATGAGAAAGAAGAGGTAATAGGTCGTGAAGTGAAAAGTTTTGAACTTGAGCACTATCACAAATAGGTTTAGGAAAGAAAGATCACAAACAGGTTTAGGAAAGGAGGATCCAGAACTAATCTCCATGCATTTTTTTATTTGGTGCTATAAAACATCCTTGAATAAAAACCCTTTCCTCCCTGGGATGGAGGAACTGGTTCAATCACTCCCTGAGACAGCATGTGATGAAGGACAAGTGGAATTAAGAGTCTGGTCTGGTGGAAGAAGGACTGCCCCCCTGGAAAGGAGGAATTTCCCCTCACTGCCATCTGTAACCTTGATAAATGCTCTTCAGAACCCATACAAAAGTGAAGATTCAGATCTTCTGTAAGGGTCAAAGGGGCTACCAGGATGGCACACAGTCCTTTAATAGCCATTTTGACTTGGAATGTCCTCAATTTTGGCAGATCCTGACATTTTTTAACCCCTTTGCCATTTCATCTTAGTAGTCTGTTTACCTCCTTTTTGCTGAGACCATTTATTTTGTTTTTTTGCCAAAACTTGAATGAGGGGTTAGGTAAGGGAAGGCTGAAAATCTTAAGGATATTCCCTGAATCAACTTACTCCTCTCATCATGTTTGATTATCTCTGCAGCAGACGGCCCGAAAACTAAACCTCTTTCCAAAGGAAAGTTCAAAAACTCTCTTATTATCTGGGAGGTTCTGATAATGCAACCAGACAGAATACCTCAACACAGAACCAGTAGCCATAGCCCTTTAACTATCAATCATATACACACATACACTGTAAACAATGAGTAGCGGCTTGTACAACAGAAGAAACTAAATTATTTAAAGCAAATTTTTCTTGCCAAGAACTACTCAGAGTTGCAGACAAAAGGGTTCAAAACATTCTTCTTAAAGTTTATTCTAATTGTAAAGTAACACATGAAACTGACAATTCAAAATTCTGAAAATTAAAGTTGCAGAAGCAAACACTTTTTCCCCCATACATATCAGTAATCTTTCCATCTTTCTCAGAAAGAGTAGGATTGGAATTAGCTAAATGTTTAGCAGCAGTATGAGTAACTAAAGCTATTGCTGCTGGGTCACATTTGGGAAGAGTAAAAACTTAAAATACTGAGGAACTTTATCCACTCTATCTGCTTTTTAGTGACATCTGTTTGACTATCTGGAAAATTGAATGCAGTAATGCACAAACATCCTTCAAGGTTGACAAAACTGGAGGAATGGGTTAAGGTTCTGGAAATTCCTTCTGTAACAGCTCATAGTATTTTCTGAGGGAATGGAAATAGCCTCCAAAAAAGAGGAGCTCTCTCTCCTCAGAGTCTGAATCAGAAATCTGAGGAAAAAACCCTGCATCTGTTCCTTCATCTTTCAGATCAGATTCAGAATCTTGAATACCTTCAGGAAGAGAGGTATCCCTCATTCTTTTATCAGAAACTGTTTTATAAGAAGGCTCAATAGCCTGAATTAAAACCCTGAGCCAGCCCCAGTCCAAGGAAATTTGAGGAGAACTAGCCACTGGTTTAATTTTCTGTTTCTTTTTGATGGGAAAAATGAGGACAACAGCATTATTAATGACAGCAGCAGTTCCTCCAGGGATGGGCACAACATTCTGACAAAACAGGGACATCTTCTCTGTTCCCTCTCCCAGAACTGCCAACAGTGTCTCTCCCTTGCCCAATGAAGGGAGCCTAACAGCTGCAGAGGACAAGGTTAACCTCCACTCCAAAGTGGATGTAGGTGTTACAATAGAGGGATCTGGGTAAAGGATGAGTGGTCTGAGGTATAACTAATGGCCGCAGCAGAGTCACATACATGAGGCTGAGGAAAATTACTAGTCTGCTGTTGTGGCAAAGGCTGTTTGCTTAACTTTTTTTTTTGTGGTTGAAAGAAAGACTGACCATGGAAAATTTAGTTTGTTCTATGGTCTAGCAGAAAATGGTGCCTCTTTTCTGGGGAAAAGAGGCAGCAAACAACAGTAAAAATGTAGTCTTTAAAGTCACTTTTTCACAGAAAAACAAAGTAAAAAGCACTTGAAGGCAATGCTAGTCCCAAAAAGTAAAACAAACAGTTTCTTCATAGAAAACATGTTGTTTTAAATATTTAACGTTTAAACCTACAGGGGGAAAAGTACTCCCATTTAAAACTACAGTAGTCTTATGTCAGTCTGTTACAACACAAACTCCTAGCTTTAAAATAACTTTCTTGAATAGGAAAGTATTATTAAACAATTTTTTTTAAACTGATTTTTTTTTCTGTGAAGGGAATGTATCCGTTTAGCAAAGCAGCAGCACAAGCCAGCCATTGATCCTCTAAAGCCTCAGAAGAGCAGATTTATCAGTTGTATGAAAGCTCTGAAGGGGTGCTTGGTGCCCAAACCTGTCTTTTTAGTCAGCTCAGCTCAATATGACTAATAGTTTGGGCATGTTGAAGGTGCCCTGATGCTTTGGAACTGGCCAGCAGTTATATCCTTGGAGGATATATAGCCCTTATAGCTTAGGCTACTGCAACAGTGATCAATATGAAGAACATCAGTACTTTTGAACTGTGATGCTGGAGAAACCTTTTGATAATTATGATTACTGCAAGATAATCATATTGGTCAATACTTAGGGAAGTAAATCCATTCTGTTCACTAGATGGCCCAGAGGTGTAGCTAGCTAATAACGTGGCCAATAATGTACCCCAATATAGCTTCCCCCCCAAAAAGCACCCAGGGCAGCGTCCCCTTTTCTCCACCCTAACAACACTACTAGGAAGGCCAGATAGCAAAACTGTAACAAATATGTTGGCCACAGAATGTAAAGACACTGATGGTAGAAAGGATCAAATGTAAAAAAAAAAAAGAAGAGGACTACAGAGGCTGTGGTAGATAAACAGCATATGAATTTGGGAAAAATAAAACAAAAGAAGCAGATCCAAAACAGCTTCCTTGATGACAGAAGAGTTAGATGTGACTAAATGGTACAGCATTACATATTGCCTATCAGGCTTCATGTTAGCAAAGCCATGCCCATGTATATATGCATGTCAGACTGACATTTGTATCGACTATAAAACAAGTAAAATTATGATTACTACCCATTTTGACTCCTAAATTTGTCTTTATATGATTATACATTGTAATTACAGTTCAACACAAATATAGTAGCAATCATTTCCCATTATTCCATGCAAAATTATGCAATGGTGTTGTATAGTTGTGCACTTTTAATGCATTTGTTCTGTAATTCCCACAGCTATTTCTTAGCTAACTTTTTCACATTCCATTTTTATTCCTTGGGAAGTTTGTTCACCTTTCTTATAGGTTCATAGGTTCATACTAGGCTATCTGCCCTAGGGCATTTATAAGCCTAGCCAGAGTGTGTTTGGCTTTCGCCACCCATTTTAAATTAATTTTGCTATGCCCTTTTTCGAGGTTAGTATACTGTGCCTCTGTCTAACAGTGACACAGAAATGATACCCAGGGTAAACCTACGATCTCCCATCCACTCATCAAGATTCCTCTTGAAGATAGTCAATGAGGGACTCTGCCTAACCTGGACTGGGATTTTATTCCAGAGTGAAGGGAGCCTCTGGGTTATGAATATGTCCCTCCAGCATGTCCTATTTATTTCAGTGCTGAGGTTCAAGTCTCTCAAGCGCGTAGCTCGATGGGATTTGGATTTTCTGAGGTGCAGCATGTCCATTAATTCCGGGTTGGACATGGCTTTATACGTCAGACACAGATCGCCTCTGAGCAGGTGGTATACCACTGAGTAGAGCTGGAGTTTCTTTAACCGGGCAGCATATGGCATCTGTTTGAGCCCTTTTCATCCTCTTGGTGAGGTACTTTTGGGGTCTTTCCAGTTGCTGCAGGTGTCTGGTAAGGAACATCCCAAAAGGGGCATTGTACTCAATTATGGACCTGATGAGGGATGAGTAAAGAGGCACGATGACCTCCCCTGATCTAGATGTGAATCCCTTCATGATTAGGTGGGCTATATAAAATGTCAATCAACAAACCCAGCAAATGGAAAACAGGAAATCCAATGGTGTAAAACCAAACACCCGACTCCACGGCAGTTTTAATTCACCAATTTTATTTCACATAAATACAGAAGATAAGGATTGAGCGCTTTCGTCTCCACCCTGGAGACCTCTTCAGAATCAATTAAGACAAACAAACATTACAAATTTATACACATACCAATACTAATGAATTGATCATTACTCAATTAAACAGTTAAAACAATTAAAATTAATTACACCAGGCCACTGCCCATATAAATTGTAAACCATTTCAATCATTACACACTTTAAAGCTTAGATGCAGGTTTATGAATACATCTATATGTCAGGAATGTATAACTATTGTTGAGTTCTTATTTCTTTGGCTTAAAACTATAAATATATAAGAAAATATTATTAATTCCTTATTGAAAAAATCCCATGTAATAAATATATATTAAAAAACACACACATACAAAAAAACGCTTTAAAAGTCTTTTCACTTATAAGTGCCATTAAAGTTGAGTGAAGGGAAAGTGGAATATTCACATTCCAGATGTAACAAATATATTTTTTTATGAATGAAAAATGCATAGATTACAATGCAAACAGTATATCTAGGTACAGAAACCTATCCAATAAAAATCTATATATTGTAATTTATATAAAAAAACGTATGTACACTTATAAAATATATTATATAATTATCATTCCTTAAAAATATAATATAAATATATATATATATATATATATATATATGTGTGTACTGTATTAGTGTTATGAAAGTATAAAAAATATACTAATATTGTGCTGACTAATAATGTAAAGTGTTAAGGTATTAAAAACATTTAAAAAAATGAATAATGTTGTTACACACTGTGAGAATGTTTCTTAGGATCTAATGCTACTACTTTTAATGCTGGTGTAATAGATATACAATCATTCAACCCTTTGCCATTGCAGGTGTCTAATCTAAGCTGCCATATTTCCCTGTATAGTAGTTTAGTAGTCCAATCTCCCCCTCTATCTGGACTCTCAACAATTTCCAAAGCCCAGAATCTAAAATTAGCATTAGGACATACCATAGAGTGTCTATAAAGTGCATTGTTGACATTTTTGCGGTTAATGTCTCTAATGTGTTCATATATTCTTCTACGTAGGTGTCTCTCAGTTTTTCCTACATAGAAGCACCAACAAAATGTACAGTATGCTAAATAGACCAGGCCTTTGGTATAGCAGCTGCCATATTTTCTTGCTTTTAAGGTAGTATGTAGACTAGGCAAATAAATAGATTTTTCACCTGCTATAAACGGGCATTGGGGACATCTATTGCACCTAAAAGTCCCTCTTTTATGGCTAATAGTCGAAGAATTGTCAACACAAGATCCTTCTTTTCCATTCTCTAGGATATTTTTTAAATTATAATTCCTTCTGTAACTATAAGTAAATTTATTCTTAAAGACGTCTACCCTTGTGGGCATAGTTTTAAACATTTCCCATACACTGTTGATACATTTCTTCAACCATTCAATATTGTTGTGGTATGTCAAAGTCAAATATGGGGTTTTATTAATAAAGTTTAAATCTCTCTGCCCTTGATCAGAGTCCCCCCATTTTATGTAAGTATATTACTACTTGGTATTAAACTGCTCAACAGTGGGGTATATCTAGTATTCCTATATGTAGTAACCCATTTTTTTGCTTCCTCAATCAATTCACTCGGATATCCCCTTTGTAAAAACATGTTATTCAGAGTAGTTAATTCTTTCAGAAATTCATCTTCTTCACTCGTCATTCTGGAAGCCCTAATCATCTGACCCCTTACAATATTCTTTTTCAGTACAAGGGGGTGGTCACTATCAAAATCTAGATATGCATTGGAGAAGTTCTCTTTCCGATATAAGGCAGATGTGTATCTCTTCGCTTTTTCATCTTTCATTAATTTAACATCTAAATAATGAATTGTGCTCTTTTGGACCTCATGTGTAAAACTCAGGAATGGTGTACTCTTGTTGATATATTCAATAAAATTATGTATGTCTTTTTCCTGACCTTTCCATAAAATTAAAATATCATCCAAGAATCTGAAGTAACTATGCATATGTTGGTAGTATTCAGATGTGAAAACATAATTCCTCTCCCAGAAGAGCATAACAATGTTGGCATAAATGGGAGCGCATGCCGCTCCCATTGCCACTCCTTCCGTTTGATGGTAATATTCTCCTTGGAAATAAATAAAGTTGTTCCTTAATACCAATTCCATGTTTTCAAGTATAATACGAAATTCTTCAGGTTTGAGTAGGTCCATGTCCACAAGTGTCTCTTCAAACCATGCTAACCCTGTGTCATGGGGTATTACCGTAAAAAGATCTTTAACATCAATGGTTATAAAGATAATATCATCATTGTAATTTACATTGTTTATTTTTCTTAGTAAATCCCATGAATCTATCAATAAATGCTGGTATTTCAAGTGGTAACCCTTTGACATCAATATATATGGCTAGTGGTTGTGTTTTTGATCCCTGTGCTGATACAATCGGTCTCATAGGGGGATCAGTAACACATTTGTGAATTTTGGGGATGCCAAAAATTGCTGGAACTACTGGTTGACTAACCATACAAAATTCAAATAAGTCTTTATCGTATAGCCCTTGTAGTAAATTGTCTTCAAGAATAAAATCAATTTTAGAATATGCAATATTTATTTCGTTTCGAGATACTGTAGTATAGCTTTTGTTATTCAATATGTTCAGCATTCTCCTCGTATAATCCCACTGGTCCATAATGACCATGCCACCCCCTTTGTCAGGTTTCATTATTCTAACTTTTTTGTTTCTTTTTAATGATAAGAGAAGCTTATTTTCTTCTTCTGTCAAGTTTGTCAAACCAGTATTGTAATGGTGGGGATAATTACTTCTAATGACACTACACACAACATTCTCAAAACTCTGAATATCATGTTGGAGAGGTGGGTTATAAGTACTATGTCTTTTTAGCCCTTTAGACTCATTGCCAATTGTGTTATTCTCTAAAATCACAGATAAATTCAACTTTTAGTAAAAAGTTTTATATCCAATAATATATTGCTAATACAAGGCATTTGGTGTGGCACAAAAGTGAAACCTTTAGTAAAATGTTTGAAAAAAGTATCAGAAATGTCCATTCCTGTAAAATTAAAAATGTTAAAATCATTATAAGAACAAATAATAGAATTAACTATCGTGCTTTCCTTTTCATTCCCAACTAAAGAGCTTTATGAAAGGGTTTCATAGTTCACATCAACTTCCACAAAACTTGTGCTTAGTTTCTGTGCTGTCGATAGTTCCCCGCCACTTGGGCATAGGATGGCTGTTGTGGGGTCCTGTTTTTTATCCTCTCTGACCTCCTGAGGCCAAATTCCTCTAAAGGGAAGTTGTTGGTGTAATACTCTTCCTGATAATTAACCCTATGGTCATTCATATCACCAACAATAAGTTGGTTCTGGTATTCATCATTGTTGACCTCATGTGTCCCTTCCCTATTGTGGTCAATATAATGTGGGTAGTTATAATGTTTAACACCCCGAGCCTGGTATTGTCTATAGTAAGATGTGTTGTCATTGTAGGCATTGTTAGACTCGTAGTCCTTTAAATCCCTCCTTAACTTAGATATTTTCCTGCTATAATTACGTGATGTACTAGCATCAACGTCTTGTATAGTTCTATAATACATTCGTTTATATTCATCTATAGAAAATAATAAATCTTCAGATATCTCTTTGTATAATCTATCAATAGTGTTTTTATCTTTTTCCATTCTACTTTCATTGTGCTTCATGAGTGCCTTAATGACAGATAACCCACATTCATCAAAAATAGCACATATTTCCTTAAATAATACTTCATCTGTTTCAAAGTCTATATTGTCTGGAAATTTAGTGATTCTAAGTCCCTTGGGTACAATGTGCTCATGAAGACATCTACTAAAATACCAATTTTCCACAGACAAATTTTTGTACTTGGTTAACAGCATTTTAAAATGTTTACATTTATCCTTGTAAGTGGTATAATTACTGTTATGCTGTTCCTGTTCTCTTACATTATTATGTAAAAAAGATTTATTTAACCAGTTGTGAAAGTCCATGTTGTGGTATCTTGTGTAGTCGTCTTCATTCCCATGACGAACATGATGTCGTTCAGAATTACTCACAGGACCAGTCCTAATTTCCTGTGTATTGGGTAGTTCTCTATGGGGTCCATGGGCCCCTCTTCCTTGTAGTTCTGTTCCACTAGTTTTGGGGCTGCTCTGTGCACAGGGGATAGAATTCCCAGCTTCATCTTGTGCACAGTTCTGTGAGTGACTTTGAATGATTTTAATTAACTCACTAAGAAGAGAATTATCACCCGACATTGTAAATATACTGACTCTTGTTGGCAAACTTGAGAGTAAAAAAGGAAGGATAAAAAAGCTTGTAGTTTCCTAACAGAATTCACCCCAACAACCTGTTCAGTGGTGAAGTCTAGTGCGAACATTGTTCGTAATTCAAAACCAGATGGTTTAAATAATTTAGGTACACACTCAGTGATTGAAAAACATGTTCTCAGTCAAACGCTGATTAATTATAAATAGTAGTTAGAAAAATTGAACTGACAACCCTTTAGCGTGTTAACTGTTTGATATAATCACTGAAAGTAAACTCCACTCAGAGAATACTTCAAAAAATGTAGAATAGTGTAAAATAACAAAGTACATGAACAACCCCTGGTGGAATAGCGTAGGTTGCAAATATCTCTGTTAAAGAAAAAGTACCTGTATTTTCATACGAAGAGACGTCTCTAAATACTGTGCTATCTTTTATATCCACTTCAAAACAGGCTAGCGTGCAGTGCAAAACCCAAAAGAATCCATAGAATCATATAACCATCCCAGGAGTAAGCGTGCGACCAGCACCAAACTGAACCAGTACCGTCCGATGAAAAAATATGTGTATTCCGCTCCAAACACCAGAAACCTTACTTCAGGGAAAGGCACTGAACCAGTACAGCGCCGACTGTTGTAGTTACTATGTCAAGCACTACACCGGATGAAAAAGAGGCTCAAGTACGCTGAAATCTTGCTTCAAGGAAAAAAATTGACAACATACAGCGCAACCTGCAGCTGTATCATACTCTATTCAAGTGCATAGTAGCCCAGGTCACCAGTTAATACTTCGAATAACACACATACCACCAGTCAAAGGGTGCAGCTGTAACACTCAATAGGATATCTTGCTCCACGCTGGAAAAACCAAGAACCAAGAAAATATTTGAAGAAAACTCCAATCAACAAACCCAGCAAATGGAAAACAGGAAATCCAATGGTGTAAAACCAAACACCCAACTCCACGGCAGTTTTAATTCACCAATTTTATTTCACATAAATACAGAAGATAAGGATTGAGCGCTTTCGTCTCCACCCTGGAGACCTCTTCAGAATCAATTAAGACAAACAAACATTGCAAATTTATACACATACCAATACTAATGAATTGATCATTACTCAAACAGTTAAAACAATTAAAATTAATTACACTAGGCCACCGCCCATATAAATTGTAAACCATTTCAATTATTACACACTTTAAAGCTTAGATGCAGGTTTATGAATACATCTATATGTCAGGAATGAAAATGCTATATAAAATGTTTTTCTAACCACTTTGGCCACGTGGTTGTCAAATGAGAGATTGCTATCAACTTGGGTCCCCAGGTCCCTAATTACTTCTTCTGTACTTAATGGATTACCACCTATGTGGTAATTTGTGGGCACTTTGATTTTGCCAAAGGGGATGACTATACACTTTTTGGTGTTTAGCTTGAGGCCATGGCTCTGGCACAAGTTGTCTGTTTCTATGAGGCCCTTTTGGAGGATGCTTGTGTCGGCTGGAGAGTCAATTATGGCGCCCAGTTTACAGTCATCTGCGAACTTCATCAGCCACAGTCCTTCCGTGTTGGCCTGTACCTCCGAGAAATATATACCGAACAAGAGAGGTCCCAGGACTGAGCCTTGTGGGACGCCACTTGTAACTGGTTTGGAGTCTGACATGGCTTCAGCAATTCTAACCATGTGGGTTCTGTCCTTGAGCCAGTTTGCAACCCATCTACTGACATAGGGGTTTATATTTAAGCTGGAGAGCTTATCTATAATGCCCGAGTGGGGTACTGTATCAAAGGCTTTAATGCACAATGACTCCTATGAGGCTGTGGAGAATTACATCAGCCTTACTACACCATTTTGTGATTTATGGTATTTCAGATCTTTTTGCACAATACCTTTAAGAGCACTGTGGATTTAGTTGTGTTGACACCATTATGTGACAACGCAGTATTTACATCATCGTTACACTGTTCCAATGTATTAATTAGCACTCCACAATGCACTAATAGTTATTTTGGAAACCCAACTGTGACTTTAAAGCTATAACTTAAGAGTAGCAGTCTGCAACAAGCCAACATGGTCTGAATTTGGATCAGAAGACTGAAAAAGAGCAGAGTAACAGCTGTCTTTCCAGAATCAGCCAACACGGTGGGGGGGGGGGGTGAAAGACCTTAGGCACTCCACCAAAGAGATATGCAGAATAATGACTGACCTTGCTAATTATGCAGGTGCAGAGAAGACATTGGTATTGAATGGTATTATGCCAAAATTAAGGGATAAGATAACTTGCTTCAATAATTGGTTTAGAAGCTGTTTTCATTTGCTATGTGTCTGACTGGAATCAGTTGGCTAGCAGACCTTCCACAGTTTTACAAAGGATGGCCTACACTTCTCTTACCAAGACTTTCCAATGCAAGCTGGAGCATTTTCTGCCCCATACTCCTTTTTTAATTACAGTTTTCCTGCTCAACATTCCAACTGAGGGAGCTGCAACTTGGAAAATAAAAAGTTATGTACTCACCATCATGTTCCATCTGTGATGTCCATTTTCATTCTTCCTCAACAATTGGGTTTGCTTTCAATCCTCAAATCTGACTCAGCCGTTATTTTCAGCTCATGGCCACTAAAACTCTCGGGCTCCTCTCTTTCCCAAAATGCTGCATCCACTAACATACCTCAGATCTTGTTTGCTGGCTTATTGCGTAAAATAAAAATATTAGCAACATATTAACAGAAATCCATATCTAGAGCTCAACATAAGGAACAACGGTTCCCTTATAAGGTCTTGTTCTTCCAAAAGTCATTAGTTCAAGGTTGGTGGGAGGGAAGTTGAAAAAGAATGAAAATGGACAACAGAGATGGAATGTTATGGTGAGTACAAAACTATCTGATGTTGTCAACTTTCATACATTCCTCAACACTTGGGACACAGTCCCCAGCTACCTGAAATCCCAGGAATCATCTAAGGAAGGATATTCCTGAGCACAGTTGAGCCAAAGGCTGCTCTTTCCCTCGAGGCCAGATCCAATTTGTAATAAATGATGAAGGGTATCAGGATTAGCCCAAGTAGCAGCCACATATACATCATCCATGGATACTCTGGAAAGGAATACTGAAGATGTAGCCATATATGTGGTTGAATGGGCCCTCAGTGGTTTTGGTAAAGAACGGCCTAATTTGTTATAGACAAAGGATCTACAATCTGTAAGTCACTTGGTTAAGGTTACTTCCGTGACTGGCTTGCCCAATTCGGAATCTGCAAATGAAACAAACAATTGGTCTGTTTTTCTAAAAAAAAAATTTGTGTGTGTAAGTAAAAGCACAACTGCCTGTGAATGTCCAGTAAATGTAACACATATTCACCTTTGTCTGTAAAATTTGGAAAGAAAACTGGCAAATTAACATATTGGATGATGTTTGATTCTGACAGCACCTCAGGAAGGATTAGTTCATAAAGCCACACTATCCTTATAAAATACTAAGTAAGGAGGTTTAGAAGACAGTGACTGAAGCTCTAAAAGTCTTCTAGGAGAAGTAATGGCTACCAAACATTGTTTTCCAGGTCAGAAATTTCAACTCATATTTAGCTGCTGGTTCAAAAGGTGAATGAATTAATGATTGTAATACCAAATTTAAATCCCATGGCAGGGTTGGATCTTTATAAGGGGGGGGGGTCTTCAAAAGGGTACCTCTCAAAAAGGCTTTACAAAGTTTAGATGAAGCCAAGGAGGAGTGTTCAGTCCAAATGTGAAAATTAGAAATAACAGCTAGTTGTACTCTTAATAGATGAGGAACTGGCTCCTTCATTGAAAATCATTGCCAAGAATTCAAGGACACTATGTACTGGTGCTGTAAGGGGGTCAATATGTTTCTGCTGTGCCCCCCCCCAAAAAAAAATCCCTTCCATTTATTTCTGTAAAGTTTCCTTGTAGAAGCTTTCTGGGAGGACAAAAGTATATGACGAACAGGGGAGGAAAGCATATGTTTGGCTGTTGATGGAGGTGGAGAAACCATGCGGTCAGTCTTAGGGTTGAGATGCTCAGGTGAATCATGCCTGTCAGGTGAGAGAAATTCCAGATTTGGATCCAGACTCCAAACAGGGTATATTAGATAAGGCCAAAGGAAGGGTAACCAAATTTTTCAAGGCTAGTAAGGGACAATGAGGATGACTTTGCTCTTCAACCTGGGTGTTTTCTGTAGAAGTTTGGGGATTAAGGGAATTGGAGGATAAGCCAAGAGAGACTGGGGGGAATCAATCATGTAGGAGAGCATCTCTCAGTGACTCCCCAAGCAGGCAAGTGGAGGGGATTAGGGCAAAGAACCTGTACTTGTTGTTTAAAGGAGATGCAAATAAGTTGCAGCATGGCTAGGCCCACTGGAGAAAAATCATTTCCACCACAATTTTGTTGAGAGACCACTCATGAAGTACCTGTTCAACTTCTCTGCTATCACGTTGGATTTTCCCAGAATATGCATTGCTATCAGATATCAGTTGGATGAGTTTGTCAATTGCCAAACTTGAAGAGCTTCTCAACATAAGGGGTAAGAGTTGGTTCCTCCTTGTTTGTTGATGTACTAAACCTTGACCATATTGTCTGTCTGAATCGCAACTGTCCCAGAAGGGAGAGAGTCTTGAAATGTCTGCAATGCTAAGAGCACTGCTCTCATTTCCAGGACATTGATATGCAAATTGACCTCTATGGGGGACCATGTGCCTTCTACTGTATTTCCCCAGAAAGTGCCCCCTCAACACAGTCTGGGATGCATCCATCACTATGGCCTTAGTTTGAGAAAGACCGAAAAGATAACCTTGTAGAACTTAATATGAGTGAATCCACCACCAAATATACCTTTTGCAGACTTGGGTAATTCTTATCTGAGTGGACATGTGTTGACGAATGGATCACTGATTTGCCAACATCCACTGAAGAATCCTCATATGAAATCTTGCTAGTGAAACAAGAATTATAGCCACAGACATTGATCCCAAGGCATGTAGGATTAGTCTGTCTGATACCGAGAAGCTATAAATTATTTTCCTGCCCTGGAATCTGATAGTCTGCACTCTTCACAGAGGAAGAGAAGCTGTCATGGATACAGTATTGAAAAAGGCTCCTATGAACTCTAATGGCTGAGATGGTTCAAACTGAGATTTGTTATAACATATGGTTATCCCTAGATAGGAGCAAGTCTGGAGTACCTCATCTCAAGCTCTTATCAGTAGATGCCTGGTTGGGGCAGTAATGAATGAGTCATCCAAGTACAGAAACACTCAGTACCCCCTGCAGTCACAAGTGAGTTATTACTATTGCCATGCATTTGGTGAATACCCTGGGGGCTGTGATGAGTCCAAAGGGAAGTGCTCAGAACTGGTAATAACTGGCTCCCAGATGGAAGTGTAAATACCTTCTGGATTGTCTGTTCATTTTTATGTGATAGTATGCATCCTGAAGGTCTATCAAGCATGTCAAATTGTCCTTGCACAAAAAGGGCAGAATGAACTGAACCATGACCATTCAGAACTTGGTGTGCTGAAATTATTTATTCAGACTATCAAGATGCAAATTTGGTCTTGAGTCCCCTGTTTTCATTGGCACTAAAGAATCTTGAGTAAGTTCTGAATCCTATCTGGTCTGGTGGGACCTCTTGGATGACTCTTGTAGCTTTTGTATTTCTAGAGCTGTTGCCTTCCTCTAACTGGGTGGAACATGGGGAATTTTGCAAACCAGTGGAAGTGGTAGACAAAAGGGAATTATATAACCTCTGGAAATAATCCTCTGCACCCATGTATCTTTTGTAATATCTAGCCAGGCTCTAGCTCTCTAGTACAGGGATAAATGACCCCCAATTGCCTCTCAAGGTGGTCAACTGGACCTTCTTTCAGGAGTGCTGGTAGGTCCATTGGAGAAAGAATATCTGGACCCTTGATTCTGTGAGCCTCTTCTGCTGTGTGGGTGGCATATTCCATTTGAGTTTCACCCTCTGCCCATGAGGGAACCATTTCCACAGGGGTCTTGGAAAGGACCCTGAGACTTCCTAAGCCACATTTTCTAACCTCTTTGTTGATTCCTGAAAAAGGTCCTTTGAGACATATAACATACTCCAACTGCAGAGAGGATCTTTCCATCTTACTTCCATGAGTGTGTGTCCTTAACTTTAGGGCCAAACAATGAGCTTCCATCAAAAGCAGCACTGACGAAAGAGGACTTGAAAGGCTCCACAAAGTCACAGAAGCTCATCCAGGCATGCCTCCTAATAGAAATTCCTGAACCCACTATCCTTGAGGTACTTTCTGCCATGTGGTAGATAAGCCTCATGGACAAGTTACTGATTGATTGAAGGGTAACCAACTACAAGACCACAGAAGACTGAGCCCATGAGTACTGGTCCCTCCAAAGGAATTTGAAATTTCCTTAATAATATTACTCTTTAAATCTTGTGAAGTGTACCAAATAATTCAGCGATCTGAGTGCAAATGCCACTGAAGCATACACACACTTCCCAAATGTGCCCAACACCCTAGACTCTCTGTAAAGGGAATGGAGAGAAGAACTCTGCTCCATGAGTTCTTTCTTGATGGCCACTGACACTAGGATGCCATCTACTGGAACTCCCTTGCTCCAGAATTCCTTTCCTGCAGGTGGTGCCAAAATCCACTCCAGTTTTTTGGTGACTGGCTCAATTGTGTCTAGTTCCTTCCATTGCCAGTTCAAGAGCAAATCAATGAGCTCATCAGCGGGTGGAGTCACCCAGGAGGTAGATGGGCCAGACCCAAAGACCTCCAGTAATACAGATTCCTCTTTAGAAGGGGTATCTGTGGACCAACCACCCCTCTGCTTAAGGATTTCTAGGATGTCTCCAAATGAGACATCTTCAGGTGGAGATCTTGGGGAACTGTTCCTGTCATCAAAATCTGTATCTTCAGTGACAGACTCCTGAGGAGGGTCTAAGTGCCTCCTCTTGCACTTCCTCTTCTTATGGACTTCTTTGGTGGGGTGTTCTGGAGAAGTATCGGAAAAAATTGTAATATCTGCTGGGTAGCCTGGAGACTTTGGGCTTGATGTCCCTGTGGAACGGGATGATGGGACTAGTGCAAAGACATACAGGATCCAGAGGGTAAATCTGAGGGGGGGGCATCCATTATGCAGAAGCAGAGAACACTCTCTACACCACCTCAAAGCCTCCAGGGAGAAGCTGATGGAGCAGAGAAGCCAAACTTCGGCTCCCCTGCCCCAAAGGCAATCCACCCAAGGAAGGGGCCAGGGCCTTGCTCTCTAATGCCGAAGCTCCAAGAGGGTAGACACAACTTCAACAGCTTTGGAGTCTATTCTAATGACTCACATCCAACATGGATGCTTCAGCTCAAGAATAGTTCAGCTCCGAAGTACTCTGAGCAGACATCCTCAGATTAATCCTTGGAGCCGAAGGTACTATGATCTTTGGATCCAAACCAGACAGATCCAGGAGACTCAGACAAAGTCTCCAACAAGGCAGATTGGAGGAGGAGCAGAGATTGCAGGTTTAGTACTAGCAAGGGTTTCCTGACTCAATGGGGTAGGAGGGGAAGAACTCCCATCTAAATCTGTGCCAAAACATCCTCATCATTGTCCACATCAGCCTCAGACATCTAGAAAAATGTGATGATGCCACTGAGGGAGACCTGGAGCATCAGTGGGATTCCTAAAAGGGAACTGGTAGCCAAGAGAGTATTGGCTCTTTGGTGAGAGAGTAACATGTCCTTCGAATGACTTTCGATCTGAAAGGAAAGGATTCCAGGAAGTCAATCTAGTCTCTGATGCCAACTTTAAGAAGCAGGCTTCAGATTTGATTTCTTATGCTTTTTCTTCAGGAGTTCCATCATCAGATATGAGGATGATGTTGAGGACCCAAGATGGTCATGAATGTTTGCCAGAAAGCTCATTTTGCTTAGGTTTGGGGGGTTGAGCCATAGGTAGAGCTTCGGAGAAACAGGAAGGCAGCAAACCATTTAATATCATTTTTTCATGTGATTGCCCTAGGATTAAAAGGTTTACAAATCCTGCAATCTGTTTGAAGGTGATCTGGGCCCAGGAAATATGGCATAAGAGTCAGAAAGTGGTAATTTGTGACCGCATTTCTGATATTTTTTAAACCCGGACAGCTTATCAGACATTTTTAAACAACAAATAGCAGAAAAATACAAGAAACTGTTTTTTGTATAATAACCGAAGAAAAGGAGGAAGAGAGAGATACCAACAATGGTATCAAGAATACAATCTACTTGTATAAAAAGGGGTATAGGAAAGGTAAAAAGAGTACACAAAGTGTAGGAAAGGGAGGTAAAGCAGACACTACAATAACAAAAGATAAATACAAAAGTTATATCGTTAAAGATATAAGGATATAAGGAGTGTAAATACAATAACTTTAGACTTGTCTCCAAAATAACAACACTAAGCTCGAGAGCTCACAGCAACCACATCCAAATTCGAAAGTGACAAGCAAGATCTGGGGTATGTTAGGGGGAAGAAAGCATTATGGGTGAGGGAGGAGCTCGAAATTTTGTTAGTAGCCACAAGCTGAAAATAACTGCTGTCATATCAGAGGATTCGATCTGAACCAAATTGTTGAAGAATGAATGAAAATTGACATCAGATCATACATTCTCCTTTGAGAAGTTTGGAAAGAAAACTGGAAGATTAATGACCTTGTTAATATTTGACCAGGAAGCTGCCTTGGGTAGAAAAGATTGATTAGTTCATAAAGACACCTTGTCCTTGTAAAAAATTAGATAAAGAGGTTTTGATGACAGATCCAGGAGTTCAGATACTGTTCTGGCCGAGGTTATAGCTACTAGGAATATGGTTTCCCATGACAAAAATTTACGGTCAGTTTTGGCTGATGGTTCAAAGGGCTGTTGAGTCATGGCCTGAAGCATATTTGGGTTTGTATTACGTGATTGAACAGTGAAATGTTCGAACACAATAATCGACCCCTAAATATCGAACCGTCAGAATGTCAAATGGTTCAATGGAGATCTCTGTACAGTGCGGGCTTGGAAGTTTTCCATTGCCTGTATTGCAGTGCGATCTCTGAGTTGGTATATTTAGGTAGCGAGGATGAGGGGTGCAGGGGAGCTTGCCCCCCTGCTTAGAGCATTTTAATGCTTTAGGTGTTTTTTTTTTGCAGTTCGACATTAAGCCGTTTCGATATTTTGGGGTTGATTATTACGTGTTCAAACATTTCACTGTTTGATCATGTAATATAAATGCTAATATTTAAATCCCAAGGAGGAGTAGGGTCTTTTAAGGGATGGGGTTCTAAAAAGGAACGTTCCCTTGAGAAAAATTTGCAAAGTTTAGAAGAAGCTAAGGTAGAGTTGCCTATTCCAGAAGAAAGCTGGAAATGCTGCCTGTTGGACTTTAGTGTTGAGAAAGCAGCCCCTTCACTGAAAATCGTAGCTAAAAAGTCAAGGATAGTTGGAAAAGGTACTGAAAATGGGTGTAGGTTTTTGCTTAGGGCCCAAAGAACTTATACAGTGAGCTTAAGATTAACCAAGGATGCACCAATACCAGTCCGCCTACCTTGGTTTGTCAAAGGAGAGAAAACAGTATTAGGCAAACATGCCCATGATCAGGCGAAGTCTGGATATAAAATGAAACTCAAATTTCCAGGGCCTCTTCTGACGATCCCCCAATGGGGAGTAGGTGGTGCCAATGCCGACATACACGCATGGAGGACAAACATCGAAGATTGTGCAAGACCAAACAGTACTACTCAAACTAAATGTCATCATGCCTGATCAATTTGTAGTGGGAATCGTCCAAATCTTAGCAGATGCATCGAGATGCATCCAAAACTATGTGGAATTGAGTGGAAGTGGAAGCAAAAGAGTGGAGTGTAGATTATCTACAAACCATTGTTGATGGATAGTGGTTGCTTAAAGACCAAGAAGCATAACCGCTCGCTATTATCTGACTGAATATCTGTTTACAGATAAATGTGCTAAGTATCTAGATACTGCCCAATTTAGCATCTGAAAACAAACTGTGCACTCTGGTTTGAAGAGATGTATAGTCAAATTCCCTATATAATGAAATGCGGGTGAAAAGCATTTGATGATATTCTGCTTGTATTATGAGCTTTGGTGGAATTTTAGGACTGGACTGACTAGATGGAGTTGGAAGAGGAAACTTGAACTGGGAATCCATTTGGCTCTAGGATAATTTTGATTGTTATCCTAATTTAGAATGGAAGTGTTGAATTGGTGGTGGTGTGCCTTAGAGATTGCTCTCTGAAGCTCAAAATGCAGTCCTTTATGCCACATAGTCCTGGCTTGAGACAGTTTATTCTGCTAGATTTAGTGACTTTAAGAAGAAATCTTAATAGGAAAAAGATTGAATGAGATTTTGTAGAAGTGAACCTTTGGGAGAGTGCACTTAAGAAAATCTGCAGATTAATTATAGTTGCCGCAAAACTAAACGTGGCTTAGGGGAATAATTATGGATTAAGTAAATTTCATGGATTATCATAATGGAATCAAAGAAGGCAGTTGGCTGAGACCAATGGAAAACTGGGAATAGCTATGCGGACAGGAGGGATCAGAAAGGAGGATCCACAAAGACAAAGATTTTACTAGCAGGATAAAAAGATCTTGGAAATGCATGAAAATTGTGGGTCCTTTGAAAGTTGTGCATAGTTGAAAATGTTTCAAGGCAAATGTTCTGATTTTCAAGAGTTAGAGACAGGGGGTGAAACTGAGAAAATGTCAGAGAGAAGGGGGAGTGTGTCAAAAAGACACTGACTGATGATGATGTGGACTGATTTGTGGTGGAATTGTTGATTAACAAAAAGTCCACGGATCGTATAATATCCTGGGCTTCTTCAGGTAAAAGTCGGAGGTGGACCATTCAAGTCCGAGATTTAATCTAACGACTGAGTTGGACTCCTGGTACTGATTAACCAAGTGGGAGAAGGTCTAGGGTGAGAAAATCATTGAGGAGCTGGATTTCCAGGTTTAACGGTGGCCAGGGCCTGGCTGGGGCAAGAAAAGTCATTGAGCCACCCCCCCTTTGGAGTTTGAGAAGACTTTGGTTAGGGAAGTGGAGTGGAGGAAAGGCAGGCAAGGAACCTGGCCCTTAACTAGGTAGACTTGATCCAGCTTAGCTGGTCGAGAGTGATTGAGTGAAGGAGAAGAACCTTTGCTTTTTGGTTGGTTACTGAGTTGAGTTCGCAGCGGAGTTGATAGCTGGGTCCTCTTCCAAGCTGTGACTGGTAATAGGGGTGGTCAGACGCCTGAGACCAGATTGGAGTCTGGCCTTGCTCACCCAATCAATTTGACCTTCCCACCTTGATGTGCGCTACAGAGCCCGGTGTGAGTTTTGCCCTAGCCACACTTGTGGGGCCTGTCTGCAGCCTCATCTCCAAATTCCCCTGGTGTTTTGATCAGATACGCCTAGGCCCCAAGGGACAGCCCACCATCTGCCTGATGATGCCCTAGGAAGAAGGAATCTGGTAGCCAGGAGCCTAGACTCCAACTCTACCTGGAGGAACTGTTCGTCTGAGGACCTGATCCTGAGCAATGCCTGAGAGGAAAAGCCTGATAGCCTTCAGAGCATCTAGGGATCATCCTCTCTGTGTGAGAGGAAAGGAGAGAAATTTCAATTGTCCTTTGAGGATCCAAAAAGCCATTCAGATGATCCAGCGGAGAATCCTGAATCCAACCCAACTGAACACCGTGGCAGAAGACTTTGATGTCCTGTGACCAACCAAACTGAAAGGTTGAAAGGAGAATTTTGAGCAGGAACTCACCCTTTGGTAATTTGGATGGATCATTAGCAGAGCCTGAGAAGGAAATCTGTCTCTCTGTCTCTGCTGAGAGGATGATATAAAGGAGAGGCTTGAACTTTACCCTGTAAGTGAATGTAATCGAAGCAGGTAATACCCAGGGAGATGCTTTGGTATCTCTGCTCATACTATGTAATTCTTGAGTCTGGCAGCTGGACACCACTTGTAGATGCGAAGACTTAGCAATCACTTGGCATCCAGGAGATGATGGCTTTGAGGTTGTCCATTAGTAGATGCAGATGGTGGGGGTGATGGGAAGTCTGCCAAAGAGGCGCAAAATTGGCAAGATCAAGACTGACCAAGAAAGGCAGTGCCACCTGTTGGTGACTGATATGTCTCCTGGGTGTGTGCAGGTCCTCCCAAGGAGTGGTGGCAGTGTATGACCAACTGAATCCTGGAATGAGATCGATGGTGAGCAACGCCAAACACTTTTGTCCAATAATGGGACAGTGGCCCTTGAGGTCTATGGAGCATCAAATTGCCTTCTCCTAACTTTGGGAGTGGAAAAAATGGACCTGCATCTTGACCTGATTTTACCTGTCAGTTAGTTCAGTCTGCTGAGATCCCTATTGGTCTCATGGTCCTGTCTTTGCAGCACTAAGAATACCACTAGGTTGAGGTATCCGACTTGGATTTTGGGGACGTGGTGGCGTCTGTCTGATCTGGGATTGGTCTAAGGCTGGCAATGAGCATTCTCCCGCCATTAATGCTGTGTCCGCTGTTCTTTGGAGCCAGTGAGGACTATGTGAATCCGGTGGTTGCAGCTCACACACACATCTTCTCGGCAGCACTCCTGGGGAGCTGGTCCCAGGGGATTCTTTGTAGCAAAGAAACAGCCGACAGAATCCGGGGGGCCCTCTGCGCCCTCTGGGGCAGTGCCCTCCTGAAAAGAGCCCTGAACTCTGCCTCTGGAAGGGAATTCTCCAACCGGGCCCTCTGCTGCCCCCACAGGGCCAGGACGTCCTTTCCCCCCTCGTTTTCTCTTAGCAGGGAAGGGGGGAAGGCTCGCTGGAGGGGAAAAACTAAGTTTTCCCTCTTCTGGGATCCGGTAAGGGTGTTAGGGGAACCTTGGTCTTTAAAAGGGAATCCAAACAAGGAGAGAACTCTAAGGAAGACTTTGAAGCCTCCATGAAGGGAAAGACATGTCTTCCCAGGCTTGTCTCCCAAGCCAGGCCTGTTTTTCTAGAAGTACCGCCCCTTGACCGCTGACTTGAATGCCTCATGGAGCCCGAGTAACAAGTTAGAAATTGACATAAGGATAGCCAACTGAGAGGCTAGCTGCTCAAGAGTAACCACCCCCTTAGCCGCAGAGGGAATCTGACAACTCCGCCTCCATTCCTCTGAAGCCTGGTAAAATGTGCCCTGGGAGAGACCTTAATATGCCATAGGGAAGGTAGAGTTGCTTGACAATGAGCCAACTCTGCTACTCCTAGATCTGAAGGGATGGGATGGATGCTGGAAAAGACCTTAGCCCTCTTGTGTCAGGTGTAGCACCACCCACCATGGCAGATCCCATAATACTAGTGAGGAAGCCTGGGAAATGGGATGAGACAAAATTTATTTGGGGCCGAGCTGATGTGAAGGATGCTGGATGGATGTTCATCACTCCTGCTTTAGCCATCCTCCCCTGTATGGGGCCACCACCCCTCTAGGGCGGGGGAGAGGACTGCAGGGCCTTGACACTGACTCCCCACAGCAAACTAAATGGACGAGGATAGCCCCACGAAGTTTTGGAGGAGATCTCACCTGAAGCCAAATGAGACGACATCTATCACGCCACATCAGAAGAGGGGATATCCAGGAGGCTGACCTGAGATGGATAGGAGACTCGGGATGGATGCAGTTGGTTGATCATCCGAGATCTCTGTTACCCCTCTGCATCATCAAGATCAGTGTGAGAAGGATCAGAGGGGGTCGAGCTGACTTTTCTCACCCTCGATCTCTTCATGGGGGTTCCAGGAAGAAAGGGAAGACCCCTCCTCAGGAACCGGAATCCCCACTGGGGAGTGCCAGGGAAGAGCCGACCTCTCGCCAGAACCTCCGAGGGCCCCACTGGGGGTACCCCAAGGCAGGGGTCTCCGGGACTGTCCCTGCCATGGCCAGGGAGAGGCCCCCAGGCCCTCAGGCAAGCTCGTCCTAGGCGCCGAAAGCCGGAGAGTCACGAGTGATGGAGTAGGTAGCCCTGAGAGCCGGCAGGAGGTCAGCTTCGGGTCCCTCGACATCACCCCCGGTCCCGCAACAGTCCTGAGGTCGAGGCTCGAACCCGAGTCCCGGGCCCTGCAACTTGGTCTGTCGGGACATCGAGATCTGGAAAACAAAGGGGCAGTCCCCTCCTCAAGTCGGGCTAAGGTCAAGGGCTGAGATAATAACACGAGCAACCCAGCACTGTCAGAAGCAGCAATTTGTCGACGCCTTTGGATGGGTGGGGGAGGAACAGGTCTTGGAAGCCCCCAGAACAGAACGTCTCTGGCAAGCTTGGAGACGGAACAGGACAGAACAGGGAAGAGGCGAGGAAACCAGACAGAGATCGAGCTGCAGACTGGAATACACACACAGAGAGAGGCCCGGCCTCCGGGTGACTTGGACTTAGGACCCGGCCGGGAGGGACGACCATGATCGGCTCCCGAATCCGCGGTGCGGCGGGCCGGTGGACCGGTTCGAGTGCGGTGGCGCGACCAGAGAGCTCTCGATCGAGGGCGGCAGTGGCTCGAGTCCGGTCGGCGCCCATCGGCTCCGAAGCCAGAGGTGATCCGGTCCTCCTCGGGCTCGACGTTCGCCCTCGTTCAAGTCCGGGGAAAAGGAGGCCCTTTTCTTCTCTCCGGCCCCTTTCTTTGGGAGAGGGTGCCAAAAGGCCTTTTCCGGAGGTTTAATTAGAAGATTTATGAGGACCCTTTAAGAATTTTCCTGGGAGGCCCCCTGAAAAAACCTTGTGACATCGCTACATGATTCCTGTAAATGTTTTGCACCTTAGAATACACACATAACACAGACACAGAGTGATACACAACGATTTTTTACATTTCCGACATTTTTTTTAAACCCGAGATTAGGGTTTAATGGAGACATTATGGGGGAGAGAACACAATTTCTCTGGAAAAAAAAAAAAATAGTGAACCTGAAAGTATAGGCTTATTAAGCTTACAATTATCGCAAAGGAGAAGGAAAAGACTTTGAAAACAAACAAACACAAGGCTTAAAGCTTTTTTTTATTTTAGGTAGCTAGGGTTGTAGGGGAGGATTGGCGGAAGGGGGGCCTCCCAAATAAGCCAATCACACAACAAAATCAACAAACAAACAAATCCACCAATCACAAAAACACAATAGCAAGAAAAAGAAAAAAGCAAAAAGAAGAGAAAAAGAAAAAAAAGAAAAAGAAACAGAAAAAAAGTACTTCCAGCTCAGCCAGCTCAGCTGTCTTACCTCTCGTAGCGGTAAGCGAGTAGAGATCTGGGAGACTGGTAGTGGCATCCTGGGATATAGTAAGTCAGCACAAAGAGAGACTTCTCTTTGGCATAGCAAAAGTCGGAGCCGGCGAGGATCGGCTCGAACATCGATCAGAATGTAGGCGAGATAGGATCACATAACATCAAATCATTTCCATTTACTTTCGTAAATTATTTTGCTCCAATAAATTTAAGAAATAAAACTGCTGAACTACATGGCTGGATTATCCAGTATAAGCCTGATATTCTCGTTATAACTGAAATTTGGTATAAACTAATCTGAAGTTATACATCCTGGCTTATCATAATCCATAATGACCGTATAAAGAAGAAAGGTGGTGATATTGCTTTAATATTTCCCAATACTTACCACATTCCCCCTTACAGCAAACCAACAGCAAATGTCACTTCAGCAGAGCTTCTTACCGCTTTCCTCAAAATAAACAAATATGCATTACTGTCGTTTATATCCATCCTGGTGACAATACAGCTATACTGGAAGATATCCTACATTGGATAGACATAACATTTCCACAATAAAAAAATATTAGGGAATGTGAATGTCAGTTGGATGGACAAACCAACTAGCCTACATCTAGCATGAACTTATATGGTTTCACACAACTAATTAATAGCCCCACACATAATTATATGGTTTCACACAACTAAGTGGTAGCCCCACACATTATATGGTTTCACACAATGAATTAATAGCACCACATATTATAGTAAGACATCAAATTCTCTATTAGACTGGATCCTAGTATCAGACCTAGCAAATACTCTACCGCAAGTACAATGTTAGACTCTCTTGGTGATCATCTCCCAATCTATATGACTAGACATCTCACACATCCAGTTAAACAGCATATTCATAAAACATGTAACCTTTCCAAGTTTAACCTAGAAATGGTCATTACTACACTATCATCTATTAACTGGAAGTTCCTAAAAATACTCCCCTTAGACAATGCTGTAATTTAATTCAGTACAACTTTTCTAAATATCCTGAATAACCTTGCACCTCCTAAAAGGAAGAGGCTGAAAGCAAATAATGCAATTTGGTTATCTAAAAAGAGTAGAATGCTAATACAGGATAGAGAAAATGCATGGAAAGAATGGCAAAAATATAAAACACCTCAATATCTTGAAAACTTCAGAATGCTTCATAATCGTACTAAAAAGCAAATAACTGAAGACAAAAAACAATACTATGATAACTTTCAGAATATTAAAACACAATCCTAAAACTTTTTGGGCATCCATTAAAGAAATCTTGCATCCCAACAAAAAATCCAACCCAAACTCGTCTCCCAATAATTCATCACTCAAAAATGCTAAACATTTCAACTATTTTATAGATCTCAAACCAAGAATTCTTCAGCATCTAATCCCAACCCTGCCCAAGAGTCACATATCACCACATCCACTTTCACCATCAAACCTATGCCCACATCCTATAAAAACTACTAAACTTAAAACATGCTCTTCTTCAGCTGATGATCTGCCAAGAGAGTACCTAAATATAGCAGCAAATAGCACTGCTTATCCTGTCTCAAACCTTATAAATAGGACAATCCAGGAATCCCACATTCCCTCTCCCTGGAAAAAGTCCCTTTATCCCTTTCCACAAAGGAGGAAATTCAACAGATATTAATAATTTTAGACCTATATCTTATGTCGCCTCACCAAAATACTTGAAAAATGTGTTAAACAATTGCTAGACTATCTCCTGCAGGAAGAACTCCTATTCCTGATTCAACATGGCTTCAGTCCTTCCCATAGTACTAGCATTGCTCTTCTAACCTATATAGATATTGTCAATACAGCTAGAGATAATGGCAAACTAATCTCTGCCTTGTTTCTAGACTTGTCTAAAGACTTTAACACAGTAAAACTTGTACTTCAAATGCCTTCATTAGGTCTCTCGCAGTCCATCCCTCTGTGGTTGTAAGAGCAACCTCTCCAATAGGATTAAGTCAGTAAAACTGCACTCTATGCTCTCTCATCTCCCCGTCACCACCAGTGTACCACAAGGCTCTATCCTTGTTCCCCTCCCTCTAGCATTTTTACCAACAAACTATACTGCCACACAACAGGCCAACTTAAAACAGTACACAGGTGATTCCACTCTGATTTGTACATCGGACAACACTATACAACCCCAAAAAATTCCTCTGGAAGCGTTAGCAGTCCCTGAAATCTGGCTTAGTAACTCAACTCATGTAAAACCCAAAAAAGACCAAAGTACTACTTTTAACCCCCAAATCCATCTCTTATGAAAAAACTAATTTTAAAGTCCTCTCTCTTGATAATACAACTACTGAAGTCACTTCTCATATCAAGGTATTAGGGATGACAGTGGATGATAACCTTGTTTTCAACCTGAATATACAAAATTGCATAAGAGAAACTCATCAAAAACTAGGGATGCTTTACACAGCCAAAAACTCTCTCACCAACAACTAAAACTACACTTCCCAATGCTTATCTCATCCTCACTCTTCCTTATGGTGCTCCCATCTTTACTAACCTCCGGGCTTCACAAAAATTGATACTTACCTCCAGGCTTCACAAAAACTGACTCTTGAACACTGTTTTAATAAAGTTGCTAAATTTCCAGCACATACCCCTTTCAAAACCCACCACACTGCATAGCACTGAAAAGACTAAATTGATTAGAACTGCCACATCAGCCAACATATACATAACTTCTTACTATGTACAAAATTATCCAGCATCCATCTGCCTGACCAACACTAAAAAACATTCTGCACAACTATGTTCCCAGTCGGTCATGGTGATCCACTGACCAAAAACTCCTGTGTCTACAAACCTAGCAAATCTATTGGGTATTATCTAAACTCATACAAGGTTGCTAGTGCCTGGAAATCCTTACCTGTATCCATCAGATTTACACCCCACTCCCATCTTTCAAAAACACTCCGAAAAACTTCCTAGGTAAAATCTGGCTATGTTTTTGCTCAACCAGCATCTCTAAATGTGAGCAAGTTCATTTTCATTCCTTATACCTCCTTACTCTCTCTTCTTCACTTACTTCCTTACTGCTATCTAATTCTCTTCTCTGGCATTCTCTCTAAATATACCATAAGCCTGTTTTTTTTCCCCCGACTTCATATTGCAATTCCTGTTTGCATTAGAATAACTTACCTTTAATTTCTCTACAAAATGTCTAAAATTCTCTAAATATTAAATAATTATCATATATATTGAATAAATTCTTAGCTCAATGTCTATGTCATGTCTAATTTCTTATAATTAGTTAAACTCTAGGTGTTTTGTTTTATTTCTTAAAAATGTAAAATTATTGTTCTTAAATGTTTTGTAATAATTTGGAGCTTTTCTCCCCTGGGCTTTCTACCCAGTCAGACTTTCCCAGTAATCAAATGTCAATAAATAAATAAATCTTTCTAGTAGAAGCCTTATGGGAAGATAAAATATGATGAATGGAGGAGGAGAACTTGGGCTGTCTAGCAATTAATGGAACTGTAGAAACCATGTAGTCAACTTGAGGCCTGATATGTCCATGTGAATCATGCCTGTCATGTGGGACAGGAGGTATGGGAGTTGGGTCCAAAATCCAGGGTGGATATATATGTGGTCAGAGAAAGAAACCACATCTGGCGAGGACAGTAACAGGCAATGAGGATAACTGTGCTCTTCAACCGAAATGCTTTCTGTAGAAATTTGGGAATGAGGGGTAATGGTGGTTATGCGTAAAGAAGACCGGAAGGCCCAGTGTAAACTAGGGCATCCCCCAGTGACTCTCCAGGTGGGGGGGGGGTCAGGGCAAAGAAGCTGCTGCATTTGTTGTTGAAGGAAGAAGTGAAAAAAATTGCAGCATGGCTTGTTCCATAGATGGAAAATTCTCTCCACCACATTGACTTTGCAAGACCTCTAGTGACGCATCAGAATGGACCTGCTTAGCTTGTCTGCAATCATGGTGGATTTCCCCAGAATGTGCACCGAAAGTGATTGGAAGAGATCGCCCATTGGCAAACTCTCAACAAAGAAGATATCTGGTTCCTCCTTGTTTGCTGATGTACCAGACTACTGACACCGTTCGTCTGTATCGCAATTGTTCTGGAAGGAAGTGTGTCCTGAAAAGCCTGCAACTCTAGGAGGATAGCTCTTAGCTCCAGGACGTTGAGATGCATTTTGGGCTCTTTGGGGGATCATGTACCTTGGACTGTCAGTCCCAAGTACTGCTCTCCCCCCACCTGAGCTGGGTGGTGTCCGTGGTCACCAGGGACTTGGGAAAGGGAAGAACAGTCCTCATGGAGTTGATTTGAATGAATCCACCATAACAAGTAATTCTTGCACACATGACTGATTTTGACTGGCATGGATAATGGTTGTTGGAGAATGGACCACTGTTTTACACAGTCCATTGTAGGATTTTAATACAGAACCTGACCAGCAGGACAAGGGTGACTGGAGTTGCCATGGAACCCAAAGCCTGAAATATCAGTTGGGCCAGAAGGGATGAATTTTGAATGACTTTCTTGACCTGAGATTGCAAGCTGTCTATTCAAGATGGAGGAAGAGGGGCTATCAGAGTGTCTGTATTTAGACAACCACTGACAAACTCCAGACTCTGCCCTGGTGTGAGGTATGATTTGTTGTAACTGACTGTTATTCTCAGATGGGAGCACAGCTAGAGTTAGTCCCTTGTTTGAATCAGTTGATGCCTGGTTGAAGCAGTCAGGAGCCAGTCATCTAGATAAGAAAATACTCTGAATCTGAGCAGTCTCAAGTGAGCGGCTACTGCTGCCATGCATTTGGTGAACACCCTGGGGGCTGTGGTGAGACCAAAGGGCAGTGCTCTGAACTGATCATGACTATCCCCCAGCCAGAAGCATAGGTGTCTCCTGGAGTACCTGCTCATTTTGCTAGTATGCATCCTGAAGATCTATTGAGCACATCCAGTTGTGTGACCATCCAGAATGTTATATACCAAGTAAACTGGTTTAGTTTGCTGAAATATAGAATTGGTCTTAAGTCCCCTATCTTTTTTGGTAAAAAGAAGAATCCTGAATAAGTTCTGGATCATCTCTGGTCTGGGGGGGAACCTTTTGGATGACTCTTTCTAAAAGCTTTTTTTATTTCTAGAGAAGCTGCATTCCTCTGACTGGGTAGAACATCAGGGATTTTCTTTCAAACAGTTGGAGGAGGTTGGAAAAATGGTATCATATAACCTCTGAATATAATCCTCTGCACCATGAATCTTCTGGTGCAGGGATAGGCAACCCCCGACTGCCTCCAGAAATGGACAGTTGGGTCTCACTTCATTCACAGTACTAATATGGACTATCTGAGAAAGAATCTTTAGACCCCTGGTTGTGCAGACCATCTCTGTGACGAGGACAGCATCTTCCACTAGAATTTCCCCCTCTGCCCCAGGTGAACTGTCTTCACTTGTCGCCTGGAAAGGACACTGGGATTTCTTAAACCATATCTTACTGCCACCACATTGGTTTATGGAAAAGGGCCTTTGAGGGGTAGTAAAATATACACCCATGGCAGACAGGGTCTTTCCTTCTTGTTCACACCTGGAGAATATCTCTCTCACTTTGAGGCCAAAAAGTGAAGATCCATCAAAAGGTGCACTGACAAAATACTTAAAATGGTTCTGCGAAGTCACCCAAGCATATCAAGGCATGCCTTTTAATGGATATACCTGAACCTGCCACCAGTCAGGTACCTTCCCGTAGCATGTGAACTTAATCTCATGGATGAAAGATATGGATTGGAGGGTAGCCAACTGCGAGGAAATTTTATTCCCTTTCTCGGACATGGAACCAAAAGAGATTTGGGGAGCTCTTTGATCAAATCTCTCTGTAGTCTTGTGAAGTGTGCCAGATAATTCAATGACCAATAAGCAAAGGTTGCTGAAGAATATACATCCTTCCCAAACCTGTCCAGTGACCCAGACTCCCTGTTAGGGGGATGGACAGAGGCACACTGCTAGTTCATTTCTTGTGGCCAATGCAACTACCATGGCATCAACAGGGACTCATTTACGCCAATGCGCATGGTCCTTTGGATGTGCAAGAATCTTATCTGGTCTCTTAGGAATTGGCTTAATGGTGGCCAGTTCCTTCCACACTTGCTGAGACCTCAAGTCTACAAGTTCATCAGCTGGGGGAGGCATGCAAGATGTAGACATGCCAAATCTGAAAGCCTCCAGAAACACTGATTCTTCTTGGGGGGGTATCAGAAGGCCAACCACCTCTTTAAGGAGCTCCAGGACTTCTTCAAAGGCGATGTCAGCAGCAGTGACCTGGGTGACCCTTCGCCCTCATCAAAATTGGCATACTCACAGATTCTGGAGGGGAATTTTAAGTGCCTCCTTAAGTATTGTAGAAGATATTATGCCCTGATGGGCTGGCTGAAGGTTTGACCATGTTGGTTGCCCCAGTGGAAGAGATGATTGAGGCTCAGGACACAAAACAGAATGAGGTGAAGATGTCAGATCCAAAGAGGGCAAGGGTGTCTGTTCTCTAGGCATAGAGAAGACTCTTTCCACCACCTCAAAAGCAGAGCACCTAGGAGAGACAGAAGTAGACAGATCCAAAACTGAACTCTCTCAGATCATTGGCCCCTGTAGCCTCCCAGCAGTATTCCACTCGAGGAGGGAGTTAGACTTGAGATATCCAACACGGACTCCAAGGGTAAGAGATGGCTCCGAAAGGTTCAGAGTCGACTCCACTACCCCACAGCAGTCACCGATGCTTTGGCTCCAAGTATTTGTCAGCTCCAAAATGCTCTGTTCTGGATAAATCAGAGGCATCACAGGAGTTGAAGCAGCAAGAATCCAAATTTGAAGATGACACCCTCAAGAAGTTTGGATCCAATGGTTTGAAAATGGAAGGACTGATAGGAGAAGGAGGAAATAAATGGTGGTGTGGTCCAAGGTAGGCTATGAAGCCCCAAAGGGGTTGGAGCTGAAAGGACTCCCATTTGTATCTGCATCCTAATGAATTTCCTCATCCTCCTAGCCATGTCTGTTTCAGATGGGCTCCTGTAGGATTGAAGAGACTAGGCCATTGAAGATCTAGAATGTCTTCTGGGTGACTGCTCAAGAAAAGGAGAAGGAAGCCTGGAAGAAATGGATTCTGATCTGTACTCCCACTTTGATGTCAGAGGAGATCTTTCAGTCTGGGGAGTCGGATCTGGGAACAATGGATCTGTCTTTCTTTAAACTTTGACTGGAGACTCAGATGAAGGAGCCAAGGCTGAAGTAGAAGGGTGATCAGGAGACCTTTTATAAGTCTCCTTGTCCTTAGATAAAGAGTTGCTTTTAGATTTATCAAGCTTTCTAGGGGATTGAGGAAGGACAGGATTTACAAGGAGGAAGGCCTCTCAGGATTAGTTTGTTCTTCCTAGTGATAACAGCCAGAGAATTAAATCCTGCACAGACATCACAATCCATGTTTAAGTGTGCAAGGCCTAAACAGTAGACACATTCTCTGTGGGTATCACAATTTGGGAGCTCATGCCCACTGGAAATACACTTTTTGAAACCCAAGGGTTTATCCAACATGTTGGAACAGAAGAAAAAGAGAGGAATAAGGAAAAACTACCAACTACGGTAGTACAAAAATGGTGGTTAAAAAGGAAGATGGAAGGCTGAACACAGTGTAACACTGGAGTATAATAGGAAAGAGTTGATTATATAGATTAATATAATATATAAAATAAAACACTCACTGAAACAATTAGAAAAAATCAGAAGAAATGCTAAACACTCAAGAGTTCGTAATCCATGTCTCATTGCAATGGTGGCAAACAAGATCTGAGGTATGTTAGGTTGGTGGGGCATTATGGGTAAAGGTAGAAGCTCTAGAGTTCTACGATATGCAGTCCTCATTTTCAGTATGAATACACTCCATGTATCATGATCCTTCTGGCTTTTTGGGTTTTAAGCTGGAGGTGTTAGAAATATTACCACAGGGATAACTGCCTTATGGCGGTCAAGTGTTCATAGTGATGTTGCTTTTTGATCCTTCGATGTCAGCTCCATCATTGTGAAGCAGAAGTCACCAAGTGTTTGATTGTTTACCCACCGATAGGGAATGTGAGCTGGGATTAGACCATCGTGAGACAGGTTAGTTTTACCCTACAGATGATGTATTGTTGCAATAATCCTGCTCAGTACGAGAAGAACCGCAGGTTCAGACATCTGGTGCATGTGCTTGGCTGAGGAGCCAATGGTGCAAAGCTACCATCTGTGGGATTATGACTGAATACCTCAAAGTCAGAATCCCAGCTAAATGCAATGATACCGCAGTGCCGCTTACCTCCGGTTGGCTAGGGATAGCAGGCCGCAAGGACAGCGAGGAGCATCGCTCGCTATTGGGTTGGAGCACAACTGGAAGGGGGCCACCTCTCTCCAGCAGTGCACTGCACATTCGTAGGGAACTGGGTGCATTATGGGTAAAGGTAGGAGCTTGCGTGTTCTACGATCTCATGGTCTGGAGGAAGCAGACAAGTTGGATCGGAGTCTGGGATCCAAACATGTTGAGGAATGAATGAAAATGACATCATCAGATCATTAATGTAGTTCTGCCCCATGCCAGGAGTCTTAAAAATATGCCTGGTCTTGAGGATCTGCTGCAACTGAAACACATACATATGTGGTCTAACACGAAAAGAACCTGAACCATGACCAATCAATAACCCAACGACCAGGAGATACAAGAGCAGCCAAAACATACATATGTGGGTAGAAACAGAAAGTTGTGTACTTACCATAACGACTAATAAGAAGTTATGTACTCACCATAACATTCCATGTGAGTTGTTCATCTCGCCTTCAATCTTTACTGATGGGTTCAGAGCCGATCCATCGGCTCTGGTATGGCCATTTGCAAAACTCGAGGTTTACCAGTAGCTCATGGCCAAGCCCCTTATCCCATGATACAACTGAGAATTACCTCAGATCTTGTTTGCTGCGTGTACTATAACCATATAACTGAGCTATCCTCCCAAGGAGAGGAAGAATTGAGCAACCAGGATGAGACCAACCTCTAGGTCAACTATCAGCTAAGAGGGGGGAAGGAGCGAGGGATGCAAGAATG
Source organism: Protopterus annectens (assembly GCF_019279795.1). Taxonomy (NCBI): domain Eukaryota; kingdom Metazoa; phylum Chordata; order Ceratodontiformes; family Protopteridae; genus Protopterus; species Protopterus annectens. The sequence goes on along the minus strand of NC_056750.1, from coordinate 411,545,538 downwards.
AAGGCGAGATGAACAACTCACATGGAACATTATGGTGAGCACATAACTTCTTAATGTGAAGTTGCTCAATTTCACCATTCATTATTTACTCATGGGTAGCGTCCCCAGCACCATCAATCTTGGGTGACTCATGGGAGTACATTATTCAGAACCAGAGACCCAAAGGAAGCCCTGTCCCTGGAGGCCTAAACTTTGTAATGAGTGATAAAAGTATGAGGTTTAGACCAAGTGGCTGCAGGACAAATGTTATCAAGGGGCAATTTGGCTTGGAACGCAGAAGATGTAGAAACTGCTCTGGTTGAGTGAGCTTTAATCTTGTGTTGTAAAGGCATATTAGCAGCTGAATAAACAGAGGTAATACAATCAGATAGCCATTTAGAAAGAGTTGTTTTAGCCACTGGCCTACATTTTCTGGCTTCAGAGAATGAAACAAAGAGCTGGTCTAATTTCCTGAAATCTTTTGTTCTATCCAAATAAAATCTGAGCTGCCTGTGAACATCAAGTTTGTGCAGTATATACTCCAATTTATTGGAATGAGTAGGGAAGAAAACTGGTAACTCAATGACTTGGTTGATATTAGATTTTGAATAAACTTTGGGCAAAAAAAGAGGGGTTAGTCCTAAGAGATACTCTATCAGCACAGAAGATTAAATAAGGAGGGCTGATAGATAAAGCTTGAAGTTCTGACACTCTGCGGGCAGACATAATAGCTACCAGGAATATGGTTTTCCACAAGTATTTGAGATCACAAGATGATGCTGGTTCAAATGGGGGGAGAATTATACGAGAGCATAAAATTTAGATTCAGATGAGAATAAGTTTTGACTGGAGGTCTCATATGAAATGTCCCCTTAAGAGAGGCCTTGGATAACTTGTGGGACATTATGTTTAGCCCATCAATTCCGAGATGAAACTTATATAGATACAGCCGCCAACTGAACCCAAACTGTTGTGGCTGCGCTCCTTTATTAAAAATCACAATCAAGAACTCTAATATGGATGTCAAGGGGGCTTGGTAAGGATCAATGTTCTGCTTAGGAGCCCATATGGAAAATCTCTTCCACTTACTAAGATATAATCTTCTAGTGGACGGCTTATGAGAAGACAAGAGGATCTGTTTGTCTCATTGGAAAGATTATGAAGCCTGGCTATGAGGGGAACTGGAGCAGCCAAGCTGTCAGCTTCAGTGACTGCAAGAAAGGATGGAGGTCCCCCGACGGATGTGTCAGAAGGTCCAGAATCCATGGATCCTCCAACAGATGATGATGAAGAAATGGGAACTAAATCTGCCACAGCCAATGAGGGGCTATAAGAATGATGGTCCTTCCCAGAGATTTTGCTTTCTGTAGAAGTCTGGGTATCAATGGGATGGGAGGAAATGCATAGAGATGACCCGGGGGCCAGACATGTATGAGTGCGTCTCTCGGGGCTTCTCCCAGAGGAGGGATCAGGGCAAAGTATCTTCTGCATTTCGTGTTGAAGTGGCTGGCCCCATTTGTGGAAAATCCTGTCCGCAATCTCTTTCGTGAGGGACCACTCATGCGGCAACAAGATTGTCCTACTCAGCTTGTCTGCTATCACGTTGGATCTCACCGGGATGTGCGTTACCAACAGAAAGCACTGGGAGAAACAGCCCACTGCCAAACTCTGAGGACTTGTCAGCAAAGGGGGTAAGACTTGGTTCCCCCCTGCTTGTTCAAGTACCAGACTACTGACATATTCTCTGTCTGAATTGCAATCATTCCTAAGGAAAGAGTCCTCGAAGTACTGCTCTCATCTCCAGAACATTGATATGCAAATGTGACTCTTGATCCGCCCATGTGCCTTGGGCAGTCTTTCCCTGAAAATGCCCCCCCCCCACCCTATCAGGGAAGCATCCGTGGTCACAGTGGCTACTGGAGGGGGTAGTACAAAGGGGCATCCACCACTGGAGATCTTTCTTGCAAGAGTCCGTAATTAAAATTGTGTGATTCATTGGAGATTTCTGATAAGACCATTGCATGAACAACAGCCATTGCAGAATCCGCATGTGCATCCTTGCTAATGGGTATGGCCAGGATCGCTGCAGCCATCAAACCCAATAGTTTTAGAACATCTGCGGCTGGTGCTCTGTCTTTCAATATCAATGTGCTGACATGCTGATGAAGAAGAAAGACTCGCTCTATTGGTAGTTTTAGAGTGATGGTTGAGGTGTCCAACTCTGTCCCTATAAAAACAATATGCTACGATGGCAAAAAGGCAGACTTTTCTGAGTTGATTTTAATGCCTAAATGATTGCAGTGTCAGAGTGTATTCCTTTGCCTGAATCAGGTGATGCCTGGTGGTGGCAGTAAGGAGCCAATCGTCTAGGCACAGAAACACCTGGAATCCTAGATGCCTCAGGTGAGCCCTGACCACTGCCATGCATTTGGTGAACACACTGGGGGCTGTAGTGAGACCAAAGGGCAGGGCTCAAAATTGATAATGACTGGCTCCCAGCCAGAAACACAGGTGATCTCTGGATGGCCTGGCCATTTTTATGTGGTAGTATACATCCTTGAGATCTATCGACCACATCCAATTGTCTTTTCCTAAAAAAGGAAGTATAGACTGTAGCGTGACCATATGGAACTTCTCTTTCTTCACAAATTGGTTGAGTCTGCTGAGGTCCAAAATGGGTCTCCAGTCCCCTGTCCTCTTTGGAACCAAAAAGAACCTAGAGTAAGTTCTGAATCTTGCTTGGTCTGCTGGGACTGGCTGGATGACTTTTTTCTAGCAACTTGTGGACCTCTACAGTTGCTTGTTCCCTGTAACTGGGGGGAACGTCCGGGATTCTCCTTGTGAGTGGGGGTTGTGGTGAAAGGTATGAAGTACCCTCTGGAAATGATACTTTGTACCCAGCTGTCTTATTTCTTGCCAGGCGTCTGGATACAAAGATAAGTGACCGTCAAGAGCAGGACAGTCCGGCCTCCTTTCAGGAGCGCTGGTAGGATTGACCAGAGAAGTGATTGGTCACCCTGATTTTGCGGAGCCCCTCTGCTGTGAGGGCGGTGTCTTCCATTATTACCACCTCCTATGCCCCTAGAGGGGGGTTCACCACGTGTGTCCTGAAAGGCTCCTTGGGCTTTCAGGGACCACATCTTTCCTCCCCTTTGGGGTAAGGCCGAGTAGGGGGTGGAAAAATGGACTCCGATGGCTGACAGTTTCTTTCCCTCCTGTTCACACCTGGTCAAAGTTTCCTTCACTTTTGGCCTAAAAAGTTATGAGCCATCAAAAGGGGTGTTTACGAAGGGCTCTGCAAAGGAACACAAGCAGATCCAGGAATGTCTTCTGAGAGCAATTCCTGTACCTGCTGCCCTACTCTTGTTCCATCAGCTGCATATGATATGAGACGCATGGATGAGTTGATGATAGAATTTAGGGTAGCAAGTTGAGCAACTTTGTCAGAGGCCCCTGGTGCTACAGTACCCTGAAGAGTATCTCCCAACTCCTTAAAGAGATCTCTCTGCAATCTAGTGAAATGGGTCAAATAGTTAAGTGAGTGTTGGGTAAAGATCGCTGAACTACACATGCCTTTCCCATATCTATCCATGAACATAGACTATTAGGAGGATGAATAGATGAGGAAGTCTCAGACATTTCCTTTTTGGTGGCCGCCACCAGCACGATGGCATCAACAGGGACTCCTTTGGAGAAAAAAGTTTTATCTGATGGAGCGGATATAAACTTATTAGGCCTCCTAGGAACAGGGTCCATGGACTCCCATGCCCTCCAAGAGACCAACTGCATGAGCTCATCGAAGGGCAGAGACACCCAAGAGGTGGAGGGTTGAGACCAAAAAGCCTTCAGGGGAACGGACTTGCACTCACTAGGGCTTTTGGACTGCCAATCACCCCTCTGCCTAAGGATCTAGAGTATCTCAGCAAAGGAGATATCCTCAGAGGGGGACCCTTCTGACTCATCCAAGTTGGTGTTAGATGCAAGGGACTCCTGTGGGGAGTCCAAGTATCTCCTCTTGCACAATCTCTTCCTGGGGACCCCCTCAGTGGAAGCCTCTGGGGAGGTTTCGGAAGAGCAGGGGGCACCCTGTGAGGCTACCTGAGGCTCTAGGTCTCTACGCCTAGCCTGGACGATGGAAACAGACACTGGTGCTTTGGGGGATGAAGCAAGGTCTGGAGTTGAGGATGTCTTGGGGACAAGGCTCTCCTCATGGCTTTGAAGGCCCCACGGCTCCAATGTGAAGGAATTGATGGACCTGAAGGAACCACCAACCCCTCCCAAATCAAGGCAGTGAGCTTCGATCCTGACGTAGGATCCAAGCTCATTAAAGCTGACTATCCTCCCTGGGCCCGAATGGAGTGTGTCAGCTAATAGAGTCCCCAGTTGGCACTGAGGATGTCAGAGTAGATGGAGCCGAGGACACCGGAGCAGGTCTCGGCTCTAAAGGCTTCACAATCAACAGGTCAGCTCCCTCTGGCTCAGAAGGTTCTGTATGGCTCGGAGGAGGAGTAGTCAAGTCAGGGGTAGTGGTCTTTGGCTCCGAAACTGCTGGGGTCGGAGCAGACAACAATTTAGCAAGGCCTGGTTCCTATAAAAGTTTCTGCACCAATTGATCTATATCCAAATCCGACAGGCTGACAGAAGACCTAGAAGAATGCACCGACAGTGCCGAATGAAGTAGTGGTGATAAAGGCCTCTCAGATACCGGCTCCAGAGCTGTGGGCCGGCTCCGAAAAAAAAAAAAGACAGTCGGCTCTAAGGTCTGTGGAGCCGATGTCACAGGATACTCAACTTTTTGGATTTTTTGACTGCCTGGAATACTTAGAGTCCTCTGAAGATTTAGAGGACTTGGAAGACTTACTGGCCAACATCCTGGTCACTCAACACTTCGTGAAATGGATGCTTTAACAAGCCTCTGTCTATTAACTTCCTTTTCCTCTCTAGCAAAACTCTTGAGGAAAAGGAGTGACAAATACTGCAAGACTCCTGTAAATGGACAGCTCCTAAGCAGTAAATGCAAGTTACATGGCTATCAGTAACTGACATTTTCTGCCTGCAGTCTGGGCACTTTTTAAACCCAGACTTTGGGTGTTTATCCTTCTCATCAGCCATTATCCAATAATCAAAATTATGTTGAGATGAAACTTGAAATCCTCTCCAATAATCAAAAGTACCTTAGGCAACAATTCCAAAACAGTACTGAAAATACACACCTAGGCTCCAAAAGCACACCACACAGAGAAGCCCAGAAAGGGACACACCAACAAAACAGAACTAGGCTCTAAGTGCACACAAGAAAACCAAGCCTGACAGGAATATATATATATATATATATATATATATATATATATATATATAGATATATATATATATATATATATATATAAACTAGGCCAAAAACAGACAAGGCTGATGAAACTACTCTAATAATCACACACAGGAAAAGGGAGCTTTAGGAAGAAAAATAGTAAATTTTTATAAATAACTTGCAGAAAACACGTTTTGAAGCAAAAAACTGGCCCGAGCTTGCATTGGAACCTCTGATCAGATGCCACAGCAAACTAGATCTGAGGTAATTCTCAGTGCATCATGGGATAAGGGGCTTGGCCTCGAGCTACTGGTAAACCTCGAGCTTTGCAAACAGCCATACCAGAGCCAAAGGACTGGCTTTGAACCCATCAGTAAAGAATGAATGGCGAGATTGAACAACTTCACATTCCATATTACCCGATTTTCAACAAATTCAACATATGAACATATAAGTTACTGGATCTGACCCCAGCACATATTCCAAAACTTCCACAGTTCCAGGGTTCTGACTCCTCCCCTACTCATAACTCAGTTCCTGGGTTCTGACTCCTCCCCTACTCATAACTCTTTGAACTCCACCCTAGTACCTCAAATTGAGTTTGCCCCCTACAGTACAAATGGGACAGAATTCTGGCCACATATTAGAAGGTAGAAAACAAGACATTCCTGAGGATGGCAGAACCAAAAAGGCTGAGATTTGGATTGTACATCCAGTTTGTGAGACACAGAGGTATAAACTGTGGACCAGCTTGCTGCTGCACAAATGTCATCAATGGGAAATCTCTGATAAAGCCATGGAGGTGGCTATTGCCCTTGTTGATGGGGCTTTGATTTATATTGTAAAGACAAACCCTTCCTGTTAATTATAGAATAAGGAAGAAATGAAGTCTTGAAACCATTGTAAAAGTGCAACTTTGGCAATAGGTCTACCTAGTTTTGGTTCTGAGAAAGCAATAAAAAAGTTATGTTCTTACCATAACATTCCATATGAGTTGTTCATCTCACCTTTGTTCTTACACGTGGGTACGGAGCCGATCCATCGGCTCTGAGTCGGCCGCTTTCCAAGCTCAAGATCTTTCAGCAGCTTGAGGCACAGCACCTATCCTATGATGCTCTCTGACTAACCCTCAGATCTAGTTAACAAAGGAACAGCCTAACATACCCTAAATGTCAATATGTGTATATATAAGATACATATACATATATATATATATATATATATATATATATATATATACAGTTAACCATAGGAAGAAAGTCTGGTAGAAGGAAAGGACAGTAGACAAACTCAACCATACCTCCAGTCATAACCGGTCTTCAAGAACCCGGAGGGGGATGGAGGGTGGGAAATGTAACAAATGTGAGATGAACAACTCACATGGAACATTATGGTAAGAAAATAACTTCTTTATGTGAAGTTGTTCAATCTCGCTGTTTGTTCTTACACGTGGGTAGCGTCCCAAGCACCCAAACCCTGGGTGGCTCACGGGAGTACATTCCTGAGAACAGTGGAACCAAAGGAAGCTCTGTCCCTAGAGGCCCTGTCCACTTTGTAATGAGTGATAAACGTATGTAGTTTCGATCAAGTGGCTGCTGCACAAATGGTGTCCAAAGGCAAATGAGCTGCGTGAGCTAGAGATGTCGATACAGCCCTAGTGGAATGAGCTTTCACCTTGTATTCTAAGGTCTGATTAGTTGGAGTATACAAACTTTATGCAATCTGATAACCATTTAGACAAAGTAACTTTAGACACAGATAGCCCTTTTTTGTTATCAGCGTAGGAGACAAAAAGTTGTTCAGATTTTCTAAAATCCTTTGTTCTATCCAAGTAAAATCTCAACAGTCTGTGGACATCAAGTTTATGCAGCATATACTCCATTTTGTTAGAATGATGTCTGAAAAAAGTGGGCAACTCAATAGACTGATTCAGATTAATTTCAGAGCAGACCTTCGTTAGAAAAGAGGGATTTGTTCTGAGAGATACTCTATCAGGAAAACATACCAAGTAAGGGGGCCTAATAGAAAGAGCTTGAAGTTCAGAAACTCTACGAGCTGAAGTGAGCCACCAAAAATAATGTTTTCCATGATATGAATTTCAAGGGGCAAGAGGATGCAGGCTCAAAGGGGGGAAGCATCAACTGAGATAATATTAAATTTAGGTTCCATGGTGTAACTGGTTGTCTGATGGGTGGCTTTAGGTGATGAGTCCCTTTCAAAAAAGCTTTACATAATCTGTGTAACATAAGATTAGATCCTTCAATCCCCTAGTGAAAATTAGATATAGCGGCCAATTGAACTCCAACAGTGGCCACTGCAGCACCTTCCTGAAAAATCATTGTGAGAAATTACATATCAAGAGGGGCAACATAGTGATCAATATCACGTTGAGAGGCCCAGTACAAAACATTTCCATTTACTACTGTACAGTTTATTTTATTTATTTTACATTTGTTAACCGGGCTAGTCCAACTGGATATATTTCCATTTTCAGCAGATGCCTGAGGAGAAAAGCTCCACAGTAACATTTAAAAAAAAAAATTATAATGCACAATTGTAAGAGAAAAATAAAGTAAAAATGTAAAAAATGTAAGACAAAAAAAATAAATGAGAGAACAGTAGTTACAAGGTTATACTATATACATAAACACCATATTCAAAAAAAAAAAAGAATTATTTACAGAAATATAAAGAAATACATTTGTTAGAAATAATTAGAGATCCCTAGCTAAAGAAAAGTGTGCTAATTAAGAAAATACAAAGGTTTCCTAGTGGAGACCTTATGAGAGGAAACCAGAATATGTTGAACTTTGGAGGAAAGATTATATGACCTGGCTAGGTTGGGAAGAGGAGCAGCCAAGCTGTCAGTTTGAGAGACTGAAGAGAGGGGTGAAGAACTGACGAATGCATCAGAAGGTCTGGCACTGGGTACAGAAACCAAGGTTCTTCCAGTTGATATTGGTGAAGAAAAGGGAACCATATCTGCCGAGGCCAAAAGGGGCTATCAGAATAACTGTCCTTCCCGAGCCCTTTGCTTTCATCAAGAATCTGGGAATCAGTGGGGTTGGAGGAAAGGCATATAGGAGACCCAAGGACCAATAGTGCACAAGTGAATCCCTGGGACTGTCCCCCGGTGGAGGGTTGAGGACAAAGTAGCTTCTGCATTTGGCATTCATTGGAGATGCAAAAAGGTTGCAGCAAGGCTGGCCCCATCTGTGGAATATCCTTTCTGCCACATTTTGTTTGAGGGACCACTCATGGGGTAACAGAATCTTTCTGCTCAGTTTGTCCGCTATCACGTTGGATTTCCCCGGGATGTGCGTTGCTAACAGAAAGCACCCGGTGGACACAGCCCACTTCCAAATCTTCAAAGCTTCTCGGCATAAGGGGTAAGATTTGGTTCCCTCTGTTGATGTACCAGACTACCGATATGTCTGTCTGAATCGCAATCGTCCCCTGAGGTAGAGAGTCATGAAAGTGCTGCAACACTAAAAGCACTGCTCTCAACTCCAGGACATTGATGTGCAAATGACATTCTATCTCTGACCAGGTGCCCTGGGCAGTCTTTCCCTGAAAAAGCCCCCCCCCCACACCCTATCAGGGAAGCGACCGTGGTCACTATGGCTACTGGAGGGGGTAATACAAATGGTTGAACTACTGTCACCTGGTGGCTGTTCAACCACCAGAGAAGGTCTCTTTTGCAAGCATCAGTCAATAGAATCTTGAATGACATTGGAAGCTGTTGGTAGGACCACTGGGTGAAAAGCAACCATTGGAGTATCCACATGTGAATCCGGCCCAGAGGTACTGCTATGAGGGAAGCTGCCATTGTGCCTAACATTTTTACACCTGAGAAGCAGGTACCTTCTTTTCTTGTAGCAAGCATGACACCCGATTTCTTAGGGAGGTGACTCTAGAGGTAATTTGACCATGGCGGTGGTGGTGTCTAGGTCTGCTCCGACAAATGAGATATGCTGCGATGGTAAAGCGAATTGTTCAAAATTTATGGTTATTCCTAACCGAGAACAGAGACTGATCGTATGATCCCTGGACTGGATGAGTTGATGCCTGGTGGTGGTGGATAGGAGCCAGTGGTTCAGATACGGAAACACCCGGAATCCTAGACGCCTCAGGTGAGCTGTAACCACTGCCATACATTTGAACACTCTAGGGGCTGTAGTGAGATGAAAGGGCAGAGCTCGAAATTAGTAATGACTGGCCCCCATCCAGAAATGCAAGTGATCTCTGGATGGTCTGGCCATTTAGATGTGGCAGTACACATCCTTGAGATATAAAGAGCAAAACCAATCACCCGTTCCCAGGAACGGGAGTATCGATTGAAGTGTGACCATCCAGAACTTCTCCTTCTTTACAAATGTATTGTGTTTGCTGAGGTGTAAAATGGGCCTCCAGTCCACTGTTTTCTTTGGAACTAAAGAACCTGGAGTAAGTTCCGGATCCTATCTGGTCCGGCGGGACTGGCTGGATGACTTTTTTTCTAGCAGGTTTTGGATTTCTGTGACTGCTTGATTCCTCAGACTGGGTGGAACATCTAGGATTCTTTTTGTGGGTAAAAAGTTGTTATGTACCTACCATAACGTTCCATGTTAGTTGTCTTCATCTTCTTTCTTGCTGGTTGGGATCAGAGCCAATCCTCGGCTCCGACTCGGCCATCTTCAATACTCTAGCTCAGGGCTACCCCTTAATCCAAAAATGCCTAGCACTAGCTGCTCAGATCTCATTTGTAACAGCTAACCCCAGACATAGCCAGAGAATCAACCTGTCCAACAAACAGGTTGAACATACCTGTCATACTCTCTAAGTCAGTAGAAGAAACAAACCAGAGAACACTCACAGCCAGTGAAACCAAAACTCCTCGCGATCCAATAGGACAGGGGGACGGAGGGTGGGACACAAGAAAGAAGGCGAGATGAAGACAACTAACATGGAACGTTATGGTAGGTACATAACTTCTTTATGTGAAGTTGTCTATCTCGCCTTCATTCTTGCTGGTTGGGACAACGTCCCTAGCACCTACAATCCTGGGCGGCAAACTGGAACAGACTCTTCAGAACAGTGGAACCAAAGTCAGTTCTGCTCCTGGAGACCATATCTAGCTTGTAATGAGAAATAAAGGAATGACGATTTGCCCACGTAGCGGCTGCACAGATAGAATCCCTGGGTAATCTAGATTGAAAGGCTACAGAGGTGGCCAAAGCCCCAGTGGAATGACCTTTTGGTTTGACAGGCAACTCTGTTTCTCAATTGATAAATGAAAGTAATAATGTGAGACAACCACCTGGATAAGGTCACTTTGGAGACTGGACGACCTTGTTTGCCCAGAGCATAGGAAAGGAATAGTTGGTCCAAATTCCTTATGTCCTTTGTCCTATGCAGGTAAAAACGCAGTTGTCTATGAACATCTAATTGATGTAATTTGTATTCTGCCTTGTTGGTGTGGTTGGGAAAGAACAGGGGAAGGTCTATAGATTAGTTTAAATTATTTTCTGAGCAGACTTTCAGAAGGAAAGAAGGATTAGTCCTCAGAGCTACCCTGTCCTTATGAAAAACTAAGTAAGGAGGATGGACACACAGTGCCTGAAGTTCAGAGACGCATCTGGCTGAAGTAATAGCTACCAGAAAGAGAGTTTTCCAAGATAGAAACTTAATTGAGCAGGACGCTGCAGGTTCAAAAGGGGGCAAAATTAAGGAGGTTAGTACCAAATTTAGGTCCCAAGGAGGAGGGGGATCTCTCACTGGGGGTCAAAGGAGAGTAGTCCCTCTTAGGAAAGCTTTACATAGCTTATGAGACATAATGTTTGCATTAGAGAAACCAACATGAAAGTTTGAAATGGCCACTAATTGAACCCTGATTGTAGCAGAAGCGGACCCAGAATGAAAAAGTTCTGCTAGGAACTCCAGGATTTTGTGGACTGAGGCTGAAAAGGGATCTATGTTCCTAGCCTCTGCCCAACAAGAAAAACGTTTCCATTTGCTAGCATAAGTCTTTCTAGTGGTGGACTTGTGCAAGGAGACAATAATTTCACGTACGCCTGGGGAAATGTTGGGAAGCCTGGCTATGGTTGGAAGTGGAGCAACCAAGCTGTGAGCTGAAGTGTTTGGAGGGATTGATGCAGCCCGCCTGATTGATGAATCAGCAAGTCTGGAATTGGATCCAGAGTCCAGGGCTGATCGAGAAGATAATGGTGCAGGAACAGAAACAATATCTGTCGAGGCCAGTAGGGGGCAATGAGGATCATTTTGCAACCCGACGATATTGCTTTCTATAGGAGTTTCGGTATCAAGGGAAACGGAGGGAAGGCATAAATAAGTCCCTGAGGCCAAACATGGACTAGAGCGTCTCTGGGTGTGTGACCAGTAAGCGGAAGAAGGGAGAGGTAGTTGCTGCATTTGCTGCTGAAGGGGGTGGCAAAAAGGTCACAGCAAGGCTGTTCCCATTTACGAAAAATAAGATTCGCAACTTCCTGATTCAAAGACCACTGATGAGGCATGAGAATAGCTCTGCTGAGCCTGTCCGCTATGATGTTGGACCTACCAGGGATGTGCGTCGCAATCAGAAATCATTGGGAGGAGATCACCCACTGCCAGAGTCTGAGTGCTTCTCGACATAGGGGGTAGGACCTGGTTCCACTCTGTTGATGTACCAAACCACTGGCATGTTGTCCGTTTGAATTGCAATGGTCCCAGAAGGGAGAGATTCCTGAAGAGTTTGCAACGCTAGGAGCACGGATCTCATTTCTAGGACGTTTATATGCAGATGGTACTCGTGAAGCTGCCAAGTGCCTTGAACTGTCCTGCCCTGATAATGCCCCCCCATCCTATCAGGGAGGCATCTGTGGTCACTGTGGCAACCGGAGGGGGCTGAATGAATGGTCTGCCCTGAGAGACTAGTGGGGAGACCATCCACCCGGAAAGGTGCCTTTTGCATGCATCTGTAATCATGATCATGTGAGACATGGGCAGCTGTTGAAAAGACCACTGTGTGAACAGGAGCCACTGAAGAATTTTCATGTAAAAGCAGGACAGAGGGACTAAAAGAACTGCCGCTGCCATGGAACCCAAAGTTTGAAGAACCAACCTGACTTGGACCCTTTTGCACTGCATTAGAATTTGTACTTGCTGTCGAATTGTGGTCATTCTGTCTGGCGGTAGCCTCGCGGACATACTCCTTGTGTCTAGGTCTGCTCCTATATAGGTAACAGATTGACAGGGAAACAAGGCAGAGTTTTCGAAGTTTATTGTAATGCCTAGCTGGGAACAAAAAGTGATTGTGTAGTCCCTGGCTTGTACAAGGTGATGCCTGGTAGTAGCAGTAAGGAGCCAGTCGTCTAGATATGGAAACACCTGGAATCCTCAAAGTCTCAGGTGAGCCGTGACTACTGCCATACATTTGGTGAGACCAAAGGGCAGAGCTCTGAACTGGTAATGACTGGCTCCCAGCCGGAAGCGAAGGAATCTCCTGGAGTGCCTGTCCATTTTGATGTGGTAGTACGCATCCTTAATATCTATGGAGCACATCCAATTGCCCTGAACCAGAAAGGGTAGAATAGACTGTAGCATGATCATCCGAAACTTTGTTCTTTGAAAAGACTTGTTTAGTCTGCAGAGATCCAGAATCTGTCTCCAATCCCCTGTCTTTTGTGGTATCAAAAAGAACCTTGAGTAAGTTCCGGATCTGTGTTGGTCTGCCGAGACTTCCTGGATGACTCTCTTCTAGCAGTCTTGAAACTTCTATGACTGCTTGATCCCTCAGATTGGGTGCAACATCTGGAAGGGATTTGCTTGATGGTAAGGGGCATTGAGTGAAAGGAATTTTGTAACCTCCGGATATGATTGACTGTACCCATTTGTCTTGCGTTATATTTTGCCAGGCTTTTGGGTACAGTGAAAGTCTTCCCCCGACTACCTCCAGAGGCGGGCAGCTGGGCAACCCTTCAGGGATGCTGGAAGGGCTTCTCAGAGAAGGCTTCTCTGCTGCCCTGGTTCTGCGGACCCCCTCTGCCACGAGGGCGGCATCTGTTGTTGTTGTTTCCTCCTCTGCCCCTGGAGGAAAAATCACTACGTGTGTCAGGCGAGGTTCCCTGAGATTTTCGAAACCACATTTTAACACTCTTCTGACCCTTGGGGTATGGTCTGGAAGGAGTAGAAAAACAGACTCCCACGGCAGAGAGAGTCTTGACTTCTTGTTCACACCTAGTGAGAGTGTCTTTCACCTGTGGTCCAAAGAGAAAGGAACCATCAAACAGGGTGTTGGTGAATGACGCTCTAAAGGGTTCCGCAAAATTACACAGCCGCATCCATATGCGTCTCTAAGGGCCACGCCTGTACCTGCGGCTCTACTCACACCATCGGCTGCATAGGAAATGAGCCTCATGGAGGAGTCGACTACAGAATTAAGGGTCGCCAGCTGAGAAGTCACTTTAGCTTGAGCCCCTTCGGCTGATGCATCCTGAAGGGTATCTCCAAGCTCTTTAAGGAGATCCCTCTGAAGCCGGGTAAAATGGCATAAGTAATTCAGTGACCTCATAGAAAAGGTCACTGAAGCAAACATTTGCTTCCCATATCTATCCGTAGTCCTGGACTCCTTGTTAGGAGGATGGACAGATGCAGAAGTTTCCACTAACTCTTTCTTAGTGGCTGCTGCTACCACCATGGCATCCACAGGAACACCTTTAATAAGGAACTGCTTATCAACGGGTGCAGTGATAAACTTTCTGGGTCTACTCGGGGTTGGTTCCACTGTATCTGGAGCTGACCAAGCCTTTCGAGCCACCACTGACATGAGTGGATCAAAACGTGGAGAAACCCAGGAGGTGGAAGGTCGGGAACCGAAGGCATCCAGGAATACAGACTCATCCTCGGTAGGGGCTAGGGGAGTCCAGTTCCCCCTCTGCTTAAGCATTTCTAGGATGTCAGAGAAGGAAACATCTAAGTCTGTATCAGAAGTGACAGACTCAGGGGAGTCAATGTGCTTCCTCTTGCACTTCTTCCGAGGGGGTTCCTCTGAATGATCAGGGGAGGCCTCGGAAGAAGAGGAAGCACCCAATGGGGTGCCCTGGAGCGCCGGTTCCCCACGCTTGGGGTCTGGAAAAGGAGCAGAGGTTAACGCAGGCACTACAGGGGACGGAGCTGATGGGGTTGAATGTGGAGCTGACTCAGTGGCCAGAACACTCCTCATGACATCGAAGGCGTCCCTGCCACGATGCAGAGAAGGCTCCGGTTCAGAGGAAATCAGAATCCTTCTCCGCATCGAGGGAGACGGCTCTGAGGCCGATGTAGGAGCCGAGCTCACCTGCGCTGAAGCTCCGAGAGGGAGAATGGGGTCGGACAAGGGTCTGATGCCACTCGCCCCCTCGGAGCCGACAAAGGAGCCTCGGCGTCCAGATCCCTCGACAGACAGCACCATCGAGGGAATCGGAGCAGACGATGGAAACAAAGGAGGGATAGTTATCGGAACAGACGGTTCAACGAATCGAACCCCAACGAACTTAGTCTCCAAGCTCAATGGAGTCGGAGGAGGAATATCAATAGCAGTGGATGGAGCAGACACCTGTTGAGGAAGGCTGGACAACATTTTGGCAAGTGCCTGCAACTTCAGTAACCTACTGACCACTCTCTCCACGTCGTGATCGGAGAGCCTAGAGGACCAAGAGGAATGGGAGGATCTGTGACTGTGTTCACTTTGCAGCAGGGGAGACCGAGGAGCCGAATGTATAGAGTCTAATGAAGGTGACCTCAGCCTCTTGTGGCTCCGCAATGGCTCCAAGGACACTGATGGAGCTGACTGGGAGATGGTCAGTTCCAGCCGGAACTGAAGTAGTCAGTAAAGTTTGAACCAATGACGGCTCCGAGCTTGGAGCCGAAGATTTGGTCAGTTTTGGGGATTTCGCAGGCTGAGCCTTGGCCGGTAAATCCTGGAGCTTGAGAAGACCCCTCAGAATAAGTTTATTCTTGCAGTCCTGCAAAACTCTTGGTCTGAATGCATGGCATATGGAACAAGAGTCCTGCAGGTGCACTGCGCCTAAGCAATAGACGCAAGAAGTGTGACCATCTGTCAGAGACATTTTCTGACAGCATGAGTCACACTTCTTGAATCTAGACACTTTGGATTCTTTAGACATACCCACAAAATAACCGTAAGACACTACACTGAATTTCTGGCCAAAAGGCCTAATGGTGATAACAGGATACCACAACACTAATAACAAAAGGAAAAAACACACAGTAAACTACAGCTAAATATGTTTTTTTTTTTTGTTTCAACTAGGAAGCCTCTAACTTAAACGGCTACCTAACAATAAGAAAGAAAGAAAGAAAGAAAGGACTAAACTAACTGTAACCTACAAGAAGGGATGGGGGGGGGAGGGGGAGAACTCTCCAACTTAAATGAGTTCTAAGGGAAGGACTACCAATGGATTAAACTAACACCAAGTTATAGACTACAGCTTTAAACAAAAAAATCCCAGGAAAAAAGACCAATTTGACTAGAAATAGTTAAATAAGAAACTTATATGAGCCTGAGCCAGTAAGAACCACACCTCACAGCTGAAGCAGCAAATGAGATCTGGGTAGATAGCACTAGGCATCATGGGATAAGGGGTAGCCTTGAGCCAGTAAACAGCTCTCGAGCTATTGAAGATGGCCGAGTCGGAGCAGAGGATTGGCTCCGATCCCAACCAGCAAGAACAAAGGCGAGATAGACAACTTAACATCGGTGGTTCTACAAAGAGAATGAGGTAACCTCTGGTAACTGTTTTGTACCCAAGAATCTGATGCAATTCCTAGCCAGGCATCTGGGTACAAAGCCAAGAGACCCCCAACTGCCTCCAGAGTAGGACAGTCAAGCATCTTCTCAGGAGCGCTGATAGGGCTTGCTAGGAAACTGCTGTCACCCTGGTTCTGCGGACCCCCTCTACCACCAAAGCAGTGTCTTCCATTATTGCCCCCTCCTCTGCCCCTGAAGGGGGGGTCACTATGTGTGTTCTGGAAAGCTCCTTGGGACTTCCGGAACCACATTTTTCGACCTCTTTGCCCTTTGGGGTATGGTCTAGTAGGGGACTCCTATGGCAGATAGAGTCTTTCCTTCCTGCTCACACCTAGTGAGGGTCTCCTTGACTTTAGGCCCAAACAATGAAGAGCCATCAAACGGGGTATTGACAAAGGAAGACTTGTAGGCTTTTGCAAAGGAGCACAAGCACATCCAGGACCGTCTCCGCAGAGCAATCGCTGAACCTGCAGCTCGACTTGATCCCTTGGCTGCATAGGAAATGAGCCGCATGGATGAGTTGACTACAGAATTAAGGGTAGAAAGCTGGGCTGTAACCTTTTCTGAAATAGCCTCATCTGTGTTACCCTTTAGAGCATCTCCAAGTTCTTGAAGGAGATCTCGTTGAAGGCGAGTAAAATGGGTCTAGTAGTTAAGCGATCTCATGGCAAATGTCGCAAAACTAAAAATGCATTTCTCGTATCTGCCCATCATCCTGGAATCCTTATTAAGAGGATGGACAGTAGCAGAAGTCTCTGACATCTCTTTCCTGGTGGCCGCCGCCGCCACCACCATGGCATCAACAGGGACTCCTTTGGTGAGGAACGATTTCTATTGAGGGGCAGTGACGAATTTATTGGGCCTCCGAGGGACTGGTTCCATGGTGTCAGGGGACTCCCATGCCCTTTGAGCGACCAGATCCATTAGTTCGAAGGGCAGAGTAACCCAGGAGGTGGAGGGCTGAGACCCAAAGGCCTTCAGGAGCACCGACTCATCCTCAGTAGTACGAATGGACTGCCAGTCACCCCTCTGCTTAAGTATTTCTAGGATATCCTCAAAGGAGACATCCTCCGAGGGGGACCGTGGAGACGCTTCTGATTCCTCTAAGTCTGTGTCTTATGTCAAGGATTCCTGAGGGGAATCCAAATGCCTCCTCTTGCAGAGTCTCTTTCTGGGAACTTCATTGGTGGGGGCAGCCAGTGAAGTTTCAGTAGAGCAGGGGTCACCCAAAGGGGATAGCTGAGGCTCTGGGTCTCATCGCTTAGTAGGTGCTTTAGACGAAGAGGCAGAACTCGGCATCTTCCGGGAGGAAGAGGAGACCCCTGTAGTGAGAGTCTGAACAGACAAAACCCTCCTCATGGCATCAATGGTCCCGGAGTCTCGGCCCGAGGAAGCCACCAATTTCAAAGAAGACTGAGGTCTTGCAGGTGACGAGACCGAGGGCTCCGAACCAGACGACGGAGCCGGGCTCACCTGCGCCAAAGCCCCGAGGGGAAGTGTCGGAACAGACACATCGGTTCGACTCTCCCCCCCGGAACAGACGAGAGAGTGTCAGATCCGAGACTCTTCAGACGGCACAAAAGAGGTCAGGGTGGGTGGAACCGAAGTCACTGGGACAGGACTCAGCTCCACGGGTTCCACAACTATCAGATCTTCCGCCTCTGGCTCCAAAGGCCTGGATAGGCTCGGAGGAGAACTAGTCACAGGCAATGGGGCAGGAACAAGGCTCGAACCCAGTTGGGAAGAAGCCAAGAACAGTTTAGCCAATGCTGGGTTCTCCAAGAGCCTCTGCACCACACGGTCCACATCAATATCGGACATCCTTGAAGATCGGGTCGAAGAAGCTACAGATCCAAGTACTGGAGATTTTAAAGTCTCCGATACCAGCTCCAAAACCAAAGCTTGGCTCCGAATGATCGGTTCGGCACACGGTTCTGAAGACCTAGGAACCAGTGACCGAACCTTCACAGAGGTGCTCGGAGCCAAAGACTTAGTCTCAGAGGACACTTGAGATGACTTCAACCCTTTCGAAGACTTGGAGGTCTGGTCGGACTTGTCCAAAGCTTCTTGAAACTCAGGTGTTGAGACCTCAATCAATAAGTTTCCTATGTCTCTCTAACAGAACTCTGCCACTAAAAGAGTGGCAGATGGAGCAATCCTCCTGTAAATGGAGATGTCCCAAACAATACACACAGGAAATGTGGTCATCTGTTATTGACATTTTTTGGCCACAATCGCATCTTTTAAATCCGGACTTTTGCTTTTGGTCAGCCATCATGTCCATAGTGTAAGCACAATTAAGAGATCTCTGGTAATTTCAAGTACAATAGTACTATCCAAACACAAAAAATAGAAAACACCAAGACAGACAATTATCAGAGCCCTGATAATACAAGTACAACAGTACACTCCAATAATAAACAATTAACAAACTAGTCAAAAAGGGATAGGAAGAAATTTAGATTCCTGCACAACTATAGTGAAGGATGAAACCAAATGAAGAGAGAACAAGGCCCAAAGCAACCTGCTCCAATAAACACACTGAAAAGGGCAAAGCCCTAAAACAAAAGGTAGTATGACAAGGGATATTGGTAGAAAAATAGATATATCTAAATAAAAAGTAAACTTGGCTGTAGAAAAGCTTCTTAATAAACTGTCACTGGCTTGAGCACACTGAAGACTTGTGATCAGTTGCAGTGGCAAACTAGATCTGGGGGTTAGTCAGAGAGCATCATGGGATAGGTGCTGTGCCTTGAGCTGCTGAAAGATCTTGAGCTTGGAAAGTGGCCGACTGGGAGCCAATGGATCGGCTCCGTACCCACGTGTAAGAACAAATGGTGAGGTTGAACAACTTCACATTATTAGACTCAGGTTCTATTTTCATTGAACAAAACAATTCAGGAAGTCTGAATAACTATATTTAGCATGTGCGAGGTGTATTCCCCTTTGTTAGAGAATCTTGTGAACAAATACTGGTACATGAACAGACTGATTCAAGTTGACCTTGGATGCCACTTTGGAAGGAAAGATGCATTAGTTATGAAAGAAATCCTGTCCTTATGGACAAATTAGATCAGGAAATTTGCATGAGTGCGCCTGTAATTCTGAAATCCGTCTGGCTGATGTGACCACCACTAGAAAAATTGTTTTCCAAATTAAGCATTTAATGTCCACTATGGACTCAGGTTCAAAGACAGGTTCTGTCACAGTTGGAGCATGATGGTAGTATCACATGGGGAACTGGATCTCTAATGGGAGGACATAAAAAAATGCCCCTCTCAAAATGGCTCTAGAGATCTTCAAAGATGCTATGGAAGCGTCATTGTGGCCAATATGAAAATTCGGAATTGCTGCCATTTGAATTTTGATTGTGAAATAACTATAGCCTTTGTGAAAAAGTTCAGACAAATTCCAAGATGATGAGATGAATGTAGAAAACAGGTCCACACCCTTGGATACAAATCAAATATAATATTTTTTCCATTTGCTGTGATATAACTTTTTTGTAGCTGGTTTCTGGGAAGGTGATATAATCTTAACTGTAGTGAGAAGACTGGCATCTCTGGCTATGGTTAGAACTGGAGAAACCCAGTTCATGGTTTGGGCCTAGGTGGCAATCCAGACAGGTGAGACAAAAGATTTAAATACTGATCCAGCATCCAAGGGGGGTGTACTAGTAAGCCAGAAGATGGGGAACTATGTTTGTCAGGGCCAGAAGGCAACAATAAATATTACTTTGGCCTTGTGCTGTCTGGCTTTCTGAATGAATTTATTCATGAGTGGCAATGGAGCAAAGGCATAAAAGGAGGCCTGAGAGCCAGTTGTGGGCTAGAGCATCCCTCAGTGATTGACCCTGTGGAGGGATCAGGGCAAAGTTAACTGCTACACTTGTTGAAGTAGGAGGTGAATAAGTCACAAAAAAGTTGGCCCCAGTGACAATAACTCAAAGTTGCTACTGTTGGATTGAGGGATCAACTCATGAAGCATTAGGATAGTCCTGCTCAATTTGCCCACAAGAACACTAGAAGACCATGGGGTGTGCTTTGCTATCAGGAAGCAGTGTGTAGACATCACCTACTGCCAAACGCTCATGGCCTCTCAACACAGGGGGTAGGATGACTGCCATGTTTTCTGTATGTACAGAAATCACATCCTTGGGGAGGATATCCAGGAATGCCTGCAGCACTAGGAGGATTGCCCTCATCTCCAAGACACTGATGTGAATACTGGCATCTAAAGTTGATCACATGCTTTGGACCATCCTCCCTTCAAAATGCCCCCCACTAGAAGGAAGACATCTGTGGTTACTACAGCTACCGGCAGAGGAGTGGGAAAAGGAAGTCCTTTGGTTACTAAAGGAGAGGTTATCCACTATACAATGTGTTGCCTGCAAACCTCAGTGAGTCAAATGTTTGCATGCAATGGGTGAAAGTTTTAAGACTACTGCACTGCTAGAGTCCACTGAAGCACTCTCATAGTACTGGGCCATGGAACCATTAGAACTGTGGATGACATTAGACCTAGTAGATGCAGAATCAGCTTTACTGAGGGAGAGGGATGATGAATCCCCTACACAGTCATTAGACAATGATGTAAATCTGTGGTGAAGGAAGACTGAAAATCTGTAGAAGTGTTGAGGTGGCTTCCTATGAATTATACTTGCTGGGCTGGTAACTGACACTTTGGTAAACTTCTCCAAGTCCAGTAACAACTGGAGCACAATGTCCAAATGATGTAGTAACAGATGTTCAGAAGCAGCAGTTAGGAGCCAATTGTGGTAGGGGAAGACTTGGATCCCTAGCAGACAATGAGTATTGCTTCCACCAGATCAAGGTCCTTCCACACCTGCAGCATCATGAAGTCAATGGGGGGGGGGGTCAATGGGTGGTACCACCCAGGATGTTGCTAAGCCGGAACTAAACGCTTCCAGAAGTGCAGATTCATCTAACCAAGGATCTTTAGTGGACTATCCCCTTTCTGTTTCAGGCGTTCAAGGATTTCACCAAAGGTAACATCTTCCAAGGCAGATCCAGGGGACCCTTCAACTTCATCTAAATTTGTAACCTTTGTAAAAGACTCAGGAGCGGAGTATATGTGCTTCTGATTGCACATCTGTTCTTATGAATCAATTCTGTTGAGACTGTCAGAGGGTTGAGAATCGGACTACGTGCTAATGTATTATGTAGTTTCATAAGCTGTGGTGTTGACTGTACCTGTCTGGTAGGATGATCAGAAGAGAAGGAAGAAGTGGGAACCTTCCTGAGGTTTGAATGGATCAGAGCTTGATGAAAATGCCTTCTCTTTTGGCATAGTCAAGACCCTTTCAAAAGCCTCGAAGGCAAAGCCACTGCTGGAACAGAGGGTCTCCCATGATTCAAAGATGAGAGAGAACCCTTGCCACCGATGAGTACCAGCCTTAAAGCAGATCTCAGGCCCTAGTTTTCTAGTGCCGCTGCCCT
Source organism: Protopterus annectens (assembly GCF_019279795.1). NCBI lineage: Eukaryota > Metazoa > Chordata > Ceratodontiformes > Protopteridae > Protopterus > Protopterus annectens. The sequence goes on along the minus strand of NC_056750.1, from coordinate 411,524,006 downwards.
GAGGGGGAGGGGCAGCTCTGAAAATCTCAGTGCAGACATCTTAACCTTTTTAAAATATATCAAATCAGTTCTGTTTCATTTCAAAGCTTTAAGAGACATACTGAAAACTGGTTCTTTACTTTTGACATTTCAGTTTTCTGTATCCATCATGTCTTGCATAGAAAATAACAGACCATCAGTTTACAATTTAAAGCAGGAATTCAGAAATTTTAAGATGCAAAACAAAAATGATCTCAACGAGGAACAAGGATAAAAACACTTAATATGTTTGACAATATTCTCTTCAGTTAAGTTTGATTGTCAACATCCTGCAGTTTTATTGCTGGTTGACTTTCAGATATCATGCATATATTTAGATGACTATATTCTAAGAAACTTTGAGAAGGTGAAACAGTACAGAATGATACGATGGCTTTTTTATTGAAATTCCACAAAGGCAACAAGATAAAGTAGCGCAAGCTGTAATTGTTTACATGTTTAAGTATTGTACATTTTCTGAGATGTTGGTTTTGACAAAATGGAATATAAATTACCAATAAAAGCTTCCTACAATTATTGTTTCGGTACAGGAACAATACTGTAACAGTAATGCATACCTGCTCCAGTGACAGATGGAACATCATATACAAAAATGTATGTCTAAACTGGTGAAAGCCTTTTAACATTCTCATCAAGCACAGCTACTTGATGGACTAAGACACTGCACAACATACCAGAGAAATTGATTTCTTCCATGACTCAAAAAAAAGATATGATATACAGGTTGTTTTTATCAAGTGTGGCTAACTTAACACTTAATTACTTGTTGAACTGTCTACAAATTTATCAGGGATACTGCTATAGAAATGTCTTTCATTCATTCACTCTCAAAGTCTTGATTCTAGGCCAAATGGAGTAGGAACCTATCCTGAAACTTAATGGGCGCAAAGCAGATAAACTAACACTATATAGGATGCCATTCTATCATAGGACACACATGCACGCACACATACCATATACCATGTGCATGTCAATGGATTACTAATTCATTATGGTGCATGCCTTTGGGATGAGACTAACAGTTCATATTTGAATTCTGTCTACAACTCTAACATGCTGCATGAACTTCCCCAAACACGGATATCCAGAGGAACATTTTATACCAATTAAACCCTGCTGTACAATAGATTTGTACATAATTATCTTCTTGTTGCTACTACTCTGTACAGTGCTTAGAGTGTTCCCCTGCATCTCTGTCTACAACCATAGTCAGAGTCAGTGCTCTGTATTTCCAGTTTAACTCCATCCTTGCACCAATCAGGCACTATACAGCCTTGGTGCTATCTCTGCTATTTAACTATGACCTTCCCCAGTCTAGATGAGAGGAGCAACTTTATTTTTTTTTCTTTTATCTCAATAGATGACTTACTTGAGAGAATATATTTTCAAAATCTACATTCACTTGAATGCTGCTATTCTGTGAAGAAAAATAACTATAAAACAATCAGGGAATTAATTTGCAGTACTAAAAAACAAAAATATTTTCTTTGATCACACTTCATACTTTCACAGCCTTCCTAAAATGGTTCTCCCAAATTCAGGGGAGAGAATTTTCTGCTCAAGTATCACAACTTTTAGGTGGATGAACTACCCATAATAGATGGCACTGGATGCAGAGCTATCTCCTTTATTGTACCCTGCTCTTATAACTGTGGTAGTGGTCTGCTTGTTCCAATCCTCCATCCATAATAGAGTCAGTGGCTCCTTTCGTACTGGAAGATCAGAAGGTTTGTTAGTCCTATCCCCACCAAAGGTGGCTGAATTAATTTATCATTACTGATGCTGCAGTGCAGAATTAGAGGGTACTGAACTCCTGCAGTGCAGAATTAGAGGGTACTGAACTCCTAAGTGTGCCATCCTTCATCACTAAAATCAATCCCCTTTTTCCCATTTTTCTACATGGGGTCAGGGTGTTGTATCATTTGTCACCATCTCACCCTATTCAGTGCCTCTCTCCTTCCTTCTTTGACAGTCATGTTTGACTATCACAAGTCTCGTCTCACATAATCCATCCACTTCTTTGCTGGATGCCCTCATATCATTGCCTTCTTCCTGTCTCTCCCAAATCATCTTCAACACATTGTCTTCTGCTTTCCTGTGCATGTGCCCAACCATCATAATCTGTTCTCTTTGACCTTTACTGCAATTGGAGCTACTTTGGCTTCTGCTCTTATGTCCTCATTCCATCGTCTGTCCCACACTGAATCCTACCATCCATCACAGCCACTTCATCTTGATCAGCTCTAGCTTCAACTGCTCTGCCTTTACTGCACATGTTTCTGTACCATACAGTAGTATTGGTCACACCACTGTTTTGTACACCTTACTTTTAAGCTTCTTTAGCATTCTTAAATCATATACTACCCAACAGTGTGCCAGTTGGCTGCGGCCCCTCTGATTCTAGCTTTGACTTTCTCATTCCCTTCTCCTCAACCACCCCTCCCAGATACTTGAAGCTGTTAACCTGTTCCAATATTTTCCCCTCTATCTCAGTTTTCAGGTTCTTCTGATTTCCCATAATTACAACTGTCTTATCTTTACTCAGTTTCATCCCATGCGCCTTCAGTTTTGCATTCCATTCCCCTACTCCTTGGTGAAGTTTTTGCTCAGAGTCTGTATGTAATGCCACATCTGCATACAGAAACTTGGCTGATCTGTCCCCTCCAACCTATTTGTTAATGCAGTCCATCACTAGTATGAACAGCAATGGGATCAGAGCTGAAACCTGATGCACACCAACTCTCACTGGGAACTGTCTGCAGGACAGAACTGGGGTCCTTGTACATAGCTTGCACTAGTTCTGCCAAGGTTCCTGGGACTTCAAACCACTGCAGGACTGTCCGAATAGCTTTCTTGAGAGCTTGTCATATACCTTCTCCAAGTCTAGGAATTCCCATTTGGACTCATCACTTCTAGCTTCTTCTCAAGTATTTGTCTCACTGCAAACATCGGGTTGGTTGTCCTGCATCCTGATCTGAATTCAAACTGTTCATTTCCCATCTTATTTTCTACTACTATGTATTTTCGTTTATTAATCACCCTCTCCAGAACTTTCATGCAGTGGGCCATTCTTCACATGAGATTTTATACTGAAGCCCTATCTGCCAGAGCTGGCAGTAGTTGTGGTGGATATAAAAGATCCCACTGGACTTATAGGAAAATTTCCCCTGCTAACCCAGTCAAACTTCCCCTAGACAGTATAAATACCACCCCATGTCTCCCCTGAAAAAAGATCACCAGCTTAGCTGGACAAACTGGTCAAAGGATAAATAAATAATAGCCAATAATCAACCAGCATGCAAACACCATGGAATAACCATCTAGTCTCCACTAGATAGTACCCAACTGCAAAATCATGCACCCACTCCCAAGAAAGAAAAGCTGGCATGGTTGCTTGATCATTTCATCTTGGCCAGCCCCTGAGCACCCAACTTGCTAGATGTTCTCAGATTACTAAAAGTACAGGCAAATGTCTGCCACAGTGCCAAAGACCTGACCTGCAAACATCTCCATTTTATAACACCAAATGTTTTATTTCATAGCTGAGAAGATAATTATGAAGCCTTCTATCAAGGCAATATTTTATCAAATACTGCGGTATTACAACTATCTTCATAAGTGGACATTCAAATCTTTCCACAGGATAAGTGATGACAATTATAATGTGTTATGCACCCAGAAGAATTCATAATTAGACAAAATATGTATTAGAACATATTAGACTATTCCTTATTTAAAGATTCTGTATGAATTCCAAGCCCTGTACAGCCTGGCCTTACTCAAAAAATATACAGATGAAAACACAGCCAACATTTTTATCAAGATGGTCAGGGCATGTATCACAGTCATTGTAACTACAGGAATCGATAATATCCTGTATGTAACAAGCATATCATACATAGTACAATAAAGCTTTTGAGTCACTATTTTTTGAACATTTTTGTAATGGATCCACCTCCTAAACCCAGTTTGCAGTCTCCCATATCAAACTTTCGTCACCTTAAGTTCACTAGAAGTACAAAATTAGTTTATTTTAACCAAGAAAAAGATATTACACATACACACACACACACACACACACACACACACACACACACACAATCTTTCCTGCGGATGATCTAGAAGCTTTTGCCTGGATAAATGCCTTTTACGGAATCCCACACAACCCAAGTGCAGACCCAGGATTGCAGGATAAAACCATTAGCAGATGATCACTATCGGTGTTGAACAGCTAAATTAATCTTTTGTCCAACTGAAGTACCCCATCACGGCGTAGTCATTAATAGTTCATCAGTGTTTAGAGTGTTCTCTCAGTCTCAAACATGATCATATTTTATTAAATTTACAACCAGAAGAAAAATAACCGATACCAATAATGAATACAAGTTTTAAAAACTGTTAAAAAGTCTTCTGAAATTAATTTCAAGTTGAGTAACTCCGGTATGTCACAGAACTTGTAGCCCAGAATTTCACACTGATGGCTTACCTAAAAGCACAAATGCCAGTGATGCATATTAATTCTTAGAAATTATGCTAGTTCCTTACTGTGATTGGTGGTCTAAATACTTCTTAACATACAAAGGAATAATTTGATATCCCACACTGCATATCTGAAGAACTGGCTTTATATTTCGCATCCTCCACCTGCACAATGTATTACATTATGTAGGTGACATAGCTAGTAACTTTGTTGCCCCCTCCTATTCTTCTTTTCTTAGCCCACCACTCATCCTGAGCCTTCTTGAAGGGTCCTTTAGTTTTACAGTTTGCCATCTACTCAAGTAACTGGTTACATTAAATGCTATTCTCTCCAAGATGAAAGTACTTTCTAATGTCTAAGCTAAACTACTATAAAACCTAAGAAGCATGTCCCCTACTACATGTTTTGTCTCTTTTTGTGAGCATCAATCAGATTGCTGTAAAATGGCTTTCACACCCATATCATCTCTTACTTTATTCTTCTGTCCACGAATTAAGAAAGATTTAGCTCCCAAAACTTCTCATAGCTCTCATTTTCCATTAGCTTTACTACTCTTACAGCTTTTCCTTGTATCATTTCAAATAGTATAATATACTTAATGCATGTGGGCATCTGAAATTAATACAGTACATAAGGTGGGGTTTTTGTTCAGAGAACAATACAGGAATAATATAACATCTCATTTTCTAAATGTTGATATCTTAAGGTTGAGTCCAGCATTTATTTACCTCTATGGCATCCCTCTCAGTTTTGTACCTCATAGGTAGGTACTAGGCTATCTGCCAGAGGGCATTTATAAGCCTAGCCAGTGTGTGTCAGCTTTCGCCACCCCATTGATTAATTAACTGAGCCTCTGTCAAGAAGAGCCAATGAAGTGATCACAGGGGTGTACTTTCTGTTACCCATCCACTCATCAAGGTTTCTCTTGAAGAGTGTTATAGTGAAGGGCTCTGCCTAATGTAGTTAGGAATTTTGTTCCAAAGCATGGGGAATCTCTGTGACAGGAATCTATCCCTCCAGCATGTTCTATTTATTGTTGTGGTAAGGTTTAGCTCACTACAGCGAGTGGCTCGCAGTGACTTGGATATGCTCCACCTAAAGAAATCCATCAATTCTGAGTTGGACATGGCTTTGTAAGTCGGGCAGAGATCACCTCGGAGTAAGCGATATGCCACTGAGTACAGCTGGAGTTTTTCCAGTCAGGCTGCAAAGGACATATGTTTGAGGCCAGTAATCCTCTTGGTGAGGTACTTTTGTGGTCTTTCCAGCTGTTGGAAGTGTCTTGTGAGGTACATCCCAAATGGGCCATTGTACTCTATGATGGGTCTAATGAGTAGAGGGGCACTATAACCTCTATTTCTAGATGCGAACCTTTTAGTAATTAGATGGACTACATAGAAGGATTTCCTAACTACTTTGGCAATATGATTGTCAAAGGAGAGATTACTACCTACCTGGGTCCCCAGATCTCTTATTACCTCTTCTGTATTAAGGGGGTTGCCACCTATGTGGTAACTCGTGGGTGTTTTGTTTTTCCCCAAACAGGATGACTATGCATTTTTTGGCATTTAGCTTGAGACCATGACTTTGACACCAATCTCAGTAAGGCCCTTTTGGAGAATGTCCGTGTCAACTGGAGAGTATATTATGGTTAGCCACAGTCCTCCTGTGTTTGCCTGTACTTCTGAAAGGCATATGCCAAACAGTAAGGGGTCCCAGGACCGAGCCTTGTGGGACACCACTTGTGACTGGTTTAGAGTCGGACCTGAAGCCCGCTATTCTTACTGTGTGAGTTCTGTCTGTAAGCCAGTTGGCAACCCATCTCGTGATGTAGGGGTATATGTTCAGACTGGTGAGTTTTTCTATAATTCCTGAGTGGGGAATGGTGTCAAAGGCCTTGGCGAGGTCAAGGTAGGCTGTGTGAACTAACTTCCCCTCATCTATGGCCTTGGTGACTGTCTCGAAGAAGTCAACCAGGTTTAGTAGGCATGATCTTCCCTTAAAGCCGAACTGGATCGGGTCAAGTGTTTGGAGGTTCCCAATCTCTTTGTTAATGAGTTCCATGATTATGCTCTCCATAGCCTTGCAGACCAGGCTAGTCAGGCTTATGGGGCGATAGTTACCAGGGTCAGTTGTGACCCCTCCTTTGTGGAGCGGAATAACCATTGCTGTGCACCATTCTATGGGCATGTAGCCTGTGGAGAGGCTGAGGTTGAACAGTGTGTTTAGGTGGGGGTTAGTTCATTCTGTAGTTCGTGCAAGACTCCGCCTGGGACACCATCTGGCCCCATTGATGCTGTGCTTTTGAAAGGGCTGTTTTCACCTGTGCGTCTGATTTCTGGGACACTACACTTTTCCGGTATTGTCATGGGCCCTTTGGGATGAAGTTTGCACTGAATCTATCTGCCAGGATTTTGGCAAAATCAGTGGGTTCAGTATATTTTGTGCTATTTTGCACTAGCTCAGAGCATATCTTCGAGTTGCCACTTAGATTTTTGACATAGCTAAAGGCAGTTTTGTGGTTATCTTTCGAATCCTTGGCTATTTTTCTTTCGAAGTTAGCGTTGGAGGATTTTATGAGGAAGGATACTGATCAGGGATGTCTTTCCTTCTTGGGATTTGCTTTTTTTCTGAACTAGTTTCCTCCTTCTACTGTATAGCCTGTTTATGACAGGGGTCCACCAGACTGGTTTCCTTCTCTTAGGGGAGTGAGTTTTGACCTCCGGTGTGGAACACCTGTCGCCCATGTTGGTGATGACCAGGTCCAATATGTTTTCACCTCTGGTATGGGAGTTTACCAGCTGATCCAGTGCATTTGAGGTGATAAATTCCAGGAAGCGCTGGACCTGGGAGTTTGTACTTTAGTAGTTTTCCCAGTTAACGGTAGGGTAATTAAAATCGCCCAATATCAGGGTGTTCGCTAGGACCTTCATGTTTTCCAGTGTCTCCAGAAAGGCAGAGTGGTGGTCCTGGGTCATGGAGGGTGATCTGTACCAGGGCCACAATTTGCATTGCAGATTTGCCTGATGTTAGTTGCACATGGATGATGTCGGACGTATCATGCTGCACCACTAACCTGGAGGTGTAGGTATCCTTGATGAATTTGGATACACCCCCTCCTTTTGTGTTTCGGTCCATGTTCTGTGGCCGAAATATGTGGAATGAGTTGTAGCCCGGTAGTGCTGGGGCGCTCTGTGGAGCCTTGAACCAGGTTTCAGTTACTGCACAGATGTTGACGTTCTCCATACTGAGGAGTGCTTCGAGCGCGTGCATTTTGAGATTTAAACTCCTGGAGGTGAGTAGCATAACATTTATTTTTTTTTTTTATTTGCGTTGTTTACGGAGGTGGGTTTGACTTTTGAGCCTTGCCTAAAAAAGGCACTACGGGGGCAGCAAGAGCCTTAGCCAGTATTCAAAAGCCTAGAGGTGACAGGTGCAAGCAGTCTCTTGTGAAGCAATGAGGCTTGTCGAGCATGTCGTCCCAGGCTGACAGACACTGGATCCCCTTTGAATGACACCAGAAGCTTAGCCAATTGTTGAAATTGATTATTTTTTTCTTTATACTGTGGGTATCATTCTTGGTGAGGGCAGGATGCTACACAGGGTCACGGTCATACCCGCCTGGGCTACATGATCCGAGAGCTCTTCCATGCCTCTTTTCATGTAGTCCAAGGAGGTACGTCTCAGGTCATTCACACCAACATGAACAATGACAGAGTCATATTTGTATTTGTTCTGGAGTAACCTGAGTGCTTGTGTTATGTGACGGATTCTGGCTCCTGACAGGCAGCCAACAGTAACCTTCTTGTCCAGCCTAGTGAGTGGGACGTCAGTGTGCCTGACTATAGAGTTGCCTATTACTAGTGTGTTAGGTATGTCATTTCACCTTAAGGGCTGTGATTGTGCAGCACACTGATTTTGTGTTTTATGTGTTGTCTGGTTTGTGACAGGAGGTGCAGGTTTTTTGGGTGTCTGCTTTGGAGGTCTCTGATGCTTTTGCAGGTTTTTATTTCGAGCCTCCAAGTATGATTTTGTGTATTTATGTGTATTTTTTGCCAGTGCTGGTTTAGTATGTCTATGTGAGGCTGGAGGTGTGGTGCAAGTGTTAACCTTCTCCTCATGACTGCCTGTTCCAGTCTTGGGAGGAGAGAGCTTAGCCTCTAATTTAGCTATATAATTGCATCTCTCGCATATGTTAATGTGTTGTGGTAGGAGGAGAGGGTTGTCTGTGTACATGAGGCAGTTGTAACATTGCCTCAGGATACCCAGGTTCACCAGGTGGACTGGAGAGTATACCTGAAATTGCCCTTTGGTCATGCCTGAATAGTAGGGTGAGCTGCTTAGTCGCTTGGTTGGTGAGGGGTGAATAATGAGCTTTGCCCTGCTGGGCAATCAAGTGTCGGGGTATATTAGTGCTTGCTATTGGTCTGAGCAAGTGCTGGACTGTAGGATGCTTTTTAAGTGCTTAGGTTGAGAGTTAGACTACTTTCAAGGGAAAAACTGAAGAGGAGACTTGGAGGAGCCGGGATAAATTTAGTTCTAGCTAACCGGCACTGCCCGGATGTTTAAAACCGTGCAAATGCAGTTTTTACAGCAGGGAAATGAAAGAGATAGAAATTATCCCAAAATGGCTTATAAACACTAACTTCTGGGCTGGAACCACTCCTTCAGGGACAGATGGCTGCTCGAAGCTCCCCCTCTCACAGGTGAACAGAGAAACCTCCTTCTATCCAAGCAAGGTATGGGCAACTCAGAAAATTGTAACAGCCCTGAATTCAGCACTAGCCTGAAAACTGGACTATACTAGCTTAGAAAGGTGGGAAACAAGGAACATTTTTTTGAAAAGATAAGGCAAAAACAGCCTGCTGTTATAAACACACCACAGTGTTTTTCCTGGTCTGTTCTTTTTAAAGACTTGTCCTCCTAGATGGCATCCTGCTTTACAGTTATTACATCCCATGTGAAATATTTTGCACAACCCTGCATTAAACCTAGATGTAAATTTTCATGTTCAATCAGGCTCCTTGTGTCCTGCTGAATGCTTAGTCTCCACCCAATGTTTAGCCCCTAACCTCTATCTCTGATTTCTTACGGACGTCTACAACAGGCTGAACCTGTTCTCAGTGTCCCCTGTTATGCTGATACACAGATGATAAACAATACTGGTCCCAAAAATGACCCACTAAGGAGCCCCACTAACCACATCTCTTTCCTTTGAGAGGGCCATATGAGTACTATCAGATGAATTAACATGTTTGTTCATCAAATTAGAACAAGCATTAGTTTGGAGCAATTTTCCACTTTAAAAAAATGTCTCATTCCATACTTTAATCAATCTATTAAACCCGGATTATGACTAGCCAACTACACGGATCCACAGAGGGATAAATGGACTGTATTAAAATGTAAAACAAGACAATTAACTAGTAACCTCTAAACTACAGATACATTTAGCTATCAATAAATCATGCAGTCAGCGTTAAGTATTATATCTGTCACATTTTAAGATTGTTCAAAAGAAGAGCACATTAGTTATGGCTGATCTCTGCATTTATGGCTATGGTAAAGCTCAAGGTGTTCTATTTCAGAACCTGCTTCTGTTAATACTCGTCATGAATATAAGAAGCATCATCAAACAGTAGAGACATGATACATTACTGTTCATTGTAGCTGCTACATCATAAGAGGCGGGAAAATACCACTGTTACTGTTCAACCCACATAAAAGAAGACTGGCCCAGGAATATGGTTTACTGTGTGAGGTAATACAAGAAATACAGATCAGAAGACAAACATAAGTAGGAATGAACCTGCAGCTAACATTTTGCATTTTCTACTAAACTTAAGACAACTGTAATCTGTTCTTTAAATTAAAGACAATGCAGTCCAGAATAGGGTAACCTTTCCTTTCAAACACTATATAAATGCCCAATAAACAAACACCTGAAATGCAAACATTTAAATATTTATATAATCGAGTTTAGTACTGAATAATAAAAAAGGAAGCTACAATGCCTATGCACTGGAGTTTAAGAAACCCAGATTTGCTCCTGCTAACACTCTGTTTTCTCCATATTATACTCCTGCTAGTAAAAGCTTATATAATCTCTAGAACTTAAATTCATAAAAAGCGCACAATATATTTAAAAATGTGTATTATACACACCATACCAAAACAGAACTTAAAACATCAGTCTCTTGCTTTTCCTGGAAGCATATGTATATATTTATATATTTACAATAAAAATGTTGAGATATTAGCCATTTTAAATAAATTTTTCAACATCAATGGTAGACATCTATTATTACAACACCTCCTTGCAGAATTGAATAGTTTGACCGGCAAAAGGTTCTGCATATTTCATAATGCTAAGCACAGACTTACTAATGATTCTCTGACAAAAATAATTACTGGTGTTATTTCAGATAAATAAAATTGAGTTTTAACATACAAAAATTCTAAAACAACTGCTTGGAATACTTCACATAAATGCTTTAGGAAAACAAAGTGTCATGTCGGTTGTAAAATACAGTACTTGGTTGTTAATGAAATGTTTATATAATCTGTAACTTGGCAATGTCTCATACAGCTTTCTCTTAAACCAATAGAACTACATGAAAACATAAGTGTTATATAGTATGGCAGGAGCCAATAACATTACTGTACGCATAAATGCACAGATATGCATTTTGTTCTTGGAAAACCTTTAAATGGTGGAACATTTTTCTCCTCAGATACATACTATAATACAGAGAGAGAAAGGAATTAACCATTACAGCATGCCTCAAATCCATTTTGTGTTTTTGGCAATCTACTGCTCGTTATTGGCCAATATGCATCTTCTATTACAGTAAAATACACAGAATCAATACGAAATTATCATTATGAGGACAACAGATAATTTACTTAATGATTCAAGTGCATGAATGCTAAACACTGCCAATTACCATTAAGTGTAACATTAACACAATGAAAGTGTAAAAAAAAAGTGCTCATGTGTAGGTCAGTCCTACATTCTCAAAACTATACAATACAAATGGGTATCAAGCAACAAAATTAATTTTATATGTCATCTGACGTCCATTATCCCATGCATAAAGGACTCTCTCTTTTGGATTGTAGTCAATCTGTGTTGTGAAGGAATACTGGTTGATAAAAGGGAGCTTCAGATTTACTGCAGTATTGGTATGAGAGTCATATGCATAAGAAATCAGACCTTCCTTTTGGCTATAAACATCAACAGCATAAAGAATGCCACAGATTAAAAAGCAGTTTCCATAAGAGTTGCGCTTAAGACTGGTTTTCCATGTCGTCTCCCTCCTGAGAGACAGGTCCACGGGGTCAAGTTTACTAATTACAATAACATCTTGTTGGGAGTACTCATAATCCACAGATGGATAGATAACCCAAAGGCCACTTTCATCAACTGCAAAATCAATATCTGAATGACCTCGCCACTTCCACGGTGTTGTATCTTCATAAACTACATCATGGAGCAGAGCCCAAGAAGCCACATATCTTTGTTTGAGGTCATACTTAATTATATTCTTGGTAAAGGCTCTGTTATAATAAAAAGCTCCACTATAAACAACATGGCCTGTTCCAATCCAGTTATAGGGAAGTTTATACAAATTGCTCCAACGACCTGAAACAACAAACATATCTGAAATGAGTCCTGTAACAGATTATAAAAATGTGCTACATGCAGAAAAATACAAATCTGAGGCTGCATATTTAGTAAGTAATCCACATGCATATATGGAACTCCTGTTTTAATTTTTCCATCACAGAATGAGAAAATGTAACCATTTATTAATCTGATTAGGATACAACTTCAAAAGAGGAAGATGACAGCTTCATAACATGTCCAGTGATTATGTTTATGTTTTTTGTCCAGATTAACTAGTTACTGGAAAATAATACTTGCTTCTAATAAGTTAAAAGTCCAAAGGAACTCCAGAGAATGATTATAAAAATCACCATAACCAACATTTCAATGTTGCTGAATAGCTAAACGGCTTAAAATGCAAATCATTCCCAGACTGTGGCACTTGAAGAGTATAATGCATTCCCATGGTGGCAATTGTGCAAACACATTCACCAGTTAGGCACAGTAGTAATCTAATTCTCTCCATTAGTGAAACTTCTTCCACTGGCTGCAACATATTCATATCTGTCAATTCCTCATAATGAAGAGCAACAAACAGACCTATGGTTAAAGCAAAAGTGCAGTTCACACCATGCTTTCTGTCAAAAGTGTGTCCTGGAAAATGTAACTGAGAAGATGGATTACTACTTATTCGCATTTACTTTATTTAGCTATAAATGTTTACAGGAATCAAGCTGGTGTAATCATAGCCACTTTAGGCACCAGCAAACCCCGCGGTCGCTGGGGGCCCCCAACCACTGCAAGTTCTTATCTTGATATTTTGTAATATGTCCATCAAAACAACAAAAGCTAGTACATGAATCTTGTATTTTTAATAAATCAGGTGGGTAATAACTCTTATTTACATCTCCTTTAAAATTCAAAGATATCGCTGGTTATAGTAACAGTGTTTTATCAAGCAACAGCTTCCACAATTCCATTAAATATTTTACCACTGACATAGTGCCCCTGGCTTAGTTAAACCCTGCTGGTGGACATTCTCTCCACTAAAATTAACATATCCAGCTTTAGATACCTGCAATACCCATGGCTGCAAGGCCCCCCCCCCAATCTTTGACTGTGTGGGGGCCCCATAAAAGCTGCAGCTAATTGGGGAAAAATGATGAGAAAAAATGTATTAATTTCCTGATTATGCTGTTTAACCTGAACAGAGCTGTGATACGACTCTGACCATAGGCAAGGTAAGCACTAGAGAGATCATCATCCCAGTGTGACTGGTCTCAATGTATACTTGGAGTTTAAGAAGGGCTCATGCTTCTGATCTTCAGGGGTGTTTTTCATACAGGGAGTTTTATAAATACTGGCAGAAGAGCAGATACTCTTTGCTGAAGAGTTAAATGTAATACCAATAATACCAGAATAAAGGCTCAAAATGAGAAGCATGTTTTAAATATTACTCCAATTCAATTAAAAAGTTAATAGAATAACACATTTTTCATCAACATGCATTTTGTTTTGCTCAATAAGTATACAACTCTGATGTCTGGATTTATTGACTGTCTGTAGACCTGAATGATTCACACACAAATCAAACTTTTTATGAAGGACAGAGCAAAATTTTGAGCAAAATCAGGGAAGGTATGTGAAATCAGGGATAGTGACAGGTTTGCATTACTCCTCATTGAGGTAAATAAAAGTGATTTACACCTGCTGTTTAACTGCCAACAGCTGTCACTGATCTGGTATGCCAGTAACCAGTGGTACAAAACTAGTATTGCTACGGCTTATACAGTGTGTGTGTGTGTGTGTGTGTGTGTGTGTGTGTGTGTGTAAAAAGTAAAGTATTGGTGATTTTTATCTGTGTGCACATACCCAGTAATGCCAGGACATGTACATTTTTCTTCTGGGTATCAGTAAAAAATGTAGCTAACACGTAATTATATTTCAAAAGTGAGGCATAAAATATGCTGTAGAACATTTAGACACTTAGATCTTCTAAGAATCTGGGGGCTCCCACTCCCCAGCTTATATAAATGGATACAGGGGGCTCACTTAATCATCCAAAAGCTGTTGCTGGTTGGGGAAAAATGAGAAAAAAATGTATTAAATTTCTGATTACACCTTTTAACCTGAACAGGCTGGATATGGCCACCAGTCCTGCTTGGATATGTGTGTGTACATGAAGCTGCTGTAGGGTGTGTGTGTGTGTGTGTGTGTATATGGGGGGGCTGTGTGGTTATTACTTCTTTAATTTTCATCACAGTCAAACCTTAGGGGTGTGTACATGAGGTCATTATAGCTTGTGTTTGGGCTCAGGACAGTGTGGTCATTATTTTCTTTTACTATTCTCACAGACCTCAGAGATGTACAAAGAAGTTTACTGTGGCTTGTGTAGGGGCAGGGTACTGTCTAGGAACAATACATTACTGCAGTCATTGTTTCACTTTCCTCAAATCACACTTCAGGAATGCATACAGATAGCTGCCTTTGATAGTTTGGGTTGAGGAGTGAGGAGGCATGCTGTGTATATGTATGTCTCCAGTCATTTGAAATACATGGCTGTGGCAGTTAGAACCTATGCTTTCACCCCAACCTAACACCAGAGTGATGCTTAGACAGTCTTTTTTTTTTTGGGGGGGGGGGGGGGGAGGCAGGCAATTGCCAGATAAGACTTATGTATCCAGATAACAACTAGCTTGTTAGTTTTTTTTTGTTGCTACAATTTTGTCATCTTTGAACATTAAGTCTTGGATACAACTTATGTCTTTCTTGAAGAAAAAAAGACTGAAATTCTTTTCTTACTCATTTTTTTTAGGTCACCACTGGATTAAAAGGCTGGGAAAATGCTCTAAAATACATCCCAGAACATCTATAACCCCATGGCTTCTTGGGCCCTGGCTTATTTGAGTTATTTCTTAAATGGTTACTATTGTGCTGCCTTGGTCAGGAAAGCTGTGTTGAAAGGATGCAAGGAAAACTAAAGCTCTACAGCAACACAATTCATTTCCTCAATCATAATTTCTGTTTAAGTCATCATTGGTTTGAAAGATTGTGTAAAACAAAAAAAAATCTTTTAAACACACTTCAGAGCATACAGGGAGTTATGGCTTCTTGAAAAAGCTGAAGAGTAGGGCAAAATTTGAGAAAAGGAAGAAAAAAAGTAGTGTGCATAGTATGAGGAGCCCAAGATGGAGGAAAAATGGGAAGACTGGAGGATGTGTGCGTGTGTGTGTGTGGGGGGGTGCTGAAACAGTAGGTCTAGGATGCCATTTCACCTAAGTCCAGACCTGTACATAAAGTTGCTGCAATGTATCATTGTTGCAACTAAATGCCAGTAACCGTAAATATCCCTTTGTGAGATGGTCCAACATAGTGTGGTACACAGGCCTGTTGTAAGGTAAGAGTACTGTAGCTACAGGTCAGTCTGTGTGCACTACTCCTAAAACTTTGCAGTATAAACTAAAATGGTGCTTAGGAAGGGTGGCAGTGACAAGGTGATACCTAGACTTGAAGTCCTCAGGGGGCCCCAAACTTGACATCTGCTGGGGGAAACTTGACATCTGCTGGGGGCCCCCAAAATGGTAACACCGGCCCTGGGTGTAATGAATCCTGAGCATGTATGTTGTGCATGTCAAAAAAGACTGTTGAACCAAATAAAAACACAAAAAAACAAACTGGGTATGTGTGCCAGGAAGAAATCCATGACCACAATGGGGAGATGAGTCTTTCGTTCCTTTATTATTGTTGACAGAACTTCATCAAATAACTTCCACACACATCACTTCCCTTATAAAACGTTCCAAGTCCCTTTATTAAACACAGTTCTTCTTCTTCTTCTTTCGGCTTTTCCCGGTTAGGGGTCGCCACAGCAGATTTATTAAACACAGTTAACCAATTAAAATAGTTAAAAACAGTTAAGTAAAAAAGTAGAAGAGCCCTTCTAATTGAGTAAGATTCTTATTGTTTTGTCTACAATAAAAAAACTCAATATCCCTGTTAAAACTATACTTATTCGTTTAATGAGTTCTTAAAAATCAAAGTGAATGGAAAAAATGAAGCTGTAATAATTCAGTATGCCTTATGTGTTTGACCGAATAACTGCAGCAGATTCATAAACTCCTTAGATAAATGCTATAAAACAAAAAAATGGAAAATGGATTTGCCTCCCACAACTAAATTAAAGTTTGCAACTTCCAAAGCTCCTTGTCATATTAAATAATATGAAGTAATGTCAGATTTTAGTGCTAATAGGCTATTAATGGATATTCTATCATTTACCTCAGGGGGTTGTGTAGCATTTAACAGTATCTGCCAATGTGTCTCCCTAAATTCAAGAAAGGCAGGCCAGTTACTCCCCTGTCATTTACCACAACTTTTTCTAAAATGCAAAAAAATGTCATGAACAAGGTGGTGACAAGCTCCTTGGCCTCATCTCCCCCACACAATCCCTCCAGTGAAATTACCACTAGTCAGAAATGGGCTATTTATTGTGGAGTCAAGGGCCTCATCAATGCCAAAGAGGAGCTTTGAAAAGTAAGAGTGAATCTAAGCAGCACAAAATATGTTTACACCTAGATCTGGAAATAAGAAGTTATGTACTTACCATAAAGTTCCATGTTTATAGTCCATCTCGCCTACATTCTTGCCGGATGGGTTCAGAGCTCAACTCGGCCAATACTAAAGCTCGAGAGCTTTTACTGGCTTGAGGATATCCCATATCCCATGATGCACCACAGCAATTCCCCAGATCTTGTTTTCAAGAAAGTAACTAAATACATAATAGTAATTATACTATCAATAACTATGTACATACTGACAAAAGGACTTTGTTTTATTATCCATGCCATGTGGATAGACAACTATAACAAGGTCAGACAGCATAATGGCTAAGTCCACCAGTTCCTCCAGGACACAGAAAGGGGGAAGGAGGTGGGACGCAAGAATGTAGGCAAGATGGACTACAAATATGGAATGTTATGGTAAGTACATAAATTATTAATGTTTTGTAGTCCTATCTCACCGTAATTCTTGCTGGATGGGACAGCGTCCCCAGCACCATTATCTTGGGTGGCTCAAGCAAAAAGACTCTTCGGCACAGTGGACCCAAAGGATGACCTGTCCCGGGAGGCCAAATCCAATTTGTAATGAGTGACAAAGGTATGAGGTCTTGCCCAAGTAGCTGCTGCACAAATGGTATCAATTGGGAGTTTTGATTTGAAGGCATATGAAGCTGATACTGCTCTAGTTGAATGGCCTTTTACTTTAGCAGGTAGTTGTTTCCCAATATTTATTTGACAAAGTCACCTTGGAAATGGGCAAGCCTTTGTTTTTCTCTGAGAAAGAAACAATTGATCCGATTTCCCAAATTCTTTAGTCCTGTGCAGGTAAAATCAGAGAATTCTATGGACATCTAATTGACGTAGTCTCTATTCTGAGTGATCACTGTAATTGGGGAAGAATACTGGTAATTCAATAGTTGAGTTTAGATTATGTTCTGAGCATACCTTAGGGAGGAAAGAAGGATTAGTTCTTATGGAGACTCTATCCTTATGGAATATAATATATGGAGGTCGAATGGTCAGAGCTTGCAATTCTGAAACTCTCCTAGCAGATGTTATATCTACTAAGAACAATGTCTTCCAAGACAAAAACTTCAAGTCAGATGAAGACTGTTCAAATGGTGGAGAAATCAATGAAGTCAGAACTAAGTTTAAGTCCCACGGCTCCGGAGGTTGCCTGATTGGAGGTCTGAGAAGGAGGACTCCTTTCAAAAAGGTTTTACATAAAGAGTGGGACATAATAGGATTTCCCATGTTCCCAAAATGATAATTTAAGATGGCAGCCAACTGAACTCTAACAGTAGCAGCTGCAGCTCCTGCTTGAAAAAATAGATGCAAGGAAGGACAGGATAGACTATGGGGGCTGAGTAGGGATCTATGCCTTGTTTAGCCGCCCAAATGGAAAACCTTTTCCATTTGCTGGAATATAATTTCCTGGTGGAAGGTTTGTGGGAAGAAATGAGGATGTGTTTAATGGTAGGAGAAAGGGATATACACCTGGCTATTCTTGGAATTGGAGCAGCCATGCTGCCAATTTCAGGGTTTGGATGGTAAGATGGAAGTGTCCTGATTGGTGAATCAGAAGATCTGGAGATGGTTCCAGAATTCATGGTTCCTCCAAGAGATAGGACCACAGGAAGGGGAACCAGACTTGGCAAGGCCACTAAGGAGCAATGAGGATCAGGGTACTCCAACAGTTTTGCTTTCTTAATCACTTTGGGTATGGGAGGAAATGGTGGAAAAGCATAAAGAAGTCCCGGAGGCCACTTGTGGACCAGAGCATCCCTGGGTGACATCCCCAGATGGGGAATGAGGACAAAGTAGTTGCTGCATTTGGCGTTCATATACATGGTGAATCGGTTGCAGCAAGGGTGGCCCCATTTGCGGAAAATCTCTTCTGCAACTTCTGTTTTCAGGGACCACTCATGAGGCATCAGAATTGCTCGACTCCGTTTGTCTGCTATCACTTTGGACTTCCCCAGAATGTGCATTGCTACCAGAAAACGTTGGGAGTCTGTCGCCCATTTCCATACTCGTTGTGCCTCTTGACGAAGTGGGTAATACTTGGTTCCCCCTTGCTTGTTTATGTACCACACTACAGACATGTCTGATTGAATTGCAATTGTCCCAGTGGGAAAAGAACTGTGAAGTGCTTGCAATGCATATAGCACTGCTCTCATCTCCAGAAAATGTATGTGCAAGTGGTTCTCATGATCCTGCCAGATACCTTGGACCATCATTCCCAGATAATGCCCCCCCACCCTATCTGGGAAGCGTCCGTGGTCAAGACTGCATTTTGTTGAAGGAGAGCAGGGGAACGACCTAGATAAAGCTGATCTGTATGTAACCACCATGTTAGATCCTTCTTGCAGGAGTCTGTAATGAATATTTGGTGGGACAAGGGTAGATCCTGCTTTGACCACTGGGAAAATAGTAGCCATTAAAGTACTCTCATGTGTAGATGGGCTAGGGGAACTAAAAGAATGGTGGATGCCATAGTACCTAGAACTAAAACTATCCTGGGCTGTACGTTGTCTTTGGTCAGCAAGAATCTGAGTTGGTTGTGCAACGATTCTGTCCTTTCTGGTGACAGTTTTGCTGTCATGGTGATTGAGTCTTATGTCTGAGCCTAAGAAGACAATGCGCTGAGATGGAGATAAGGCAGATTTTTTTAGATTTATTGTAATTCCTAATCTGGCGCACAAAGATAGAGTCTTGTCCCTGGCTTAGATTAGTTGGTGCTTGGTGGTAGCATTGAGGAGCCAGTTGTCTAAGTACGGAAACACCTGGAATCCCTGACGTCTCAGGTGAGCCATGACCACAGACATATGTTTGAACACTCTGGGGGCTGTAGTGAGGCCAAAGGGCAGTGATAGAAATTGAAAATGATTGGCTTCACCCGAAAGCGTTAATGTCTTCTGGAGCGCCTGTCCATTTTGATATGGCAGTACGTGTCCTGAAGATCTATGGAGCACATCCAATTGTCTTTTCTAATAAACAGAAAAATTGCCTGCAGAGTGATCATGCGGAACTTCGATTTTATTTACAGACATGTTTAGCTTGCCGAGATCTAGAATTGATCTCCAGTCCCCGGTCTTTTTTGGAACTAAAAAGAATCGTAAGTTCCAGATCCTATTTGTTCTGTGGGGACTTTTTGGATGACTTTTTTGAAGCAACAAGATGACCTCTGATGTTGCACAGTCTATTTGACTGGGTGGTACATCTGGTAAAGACCGATTTGTAGGGAGATCGGAAACAAAAGGAATCAGGTAACCTCTGGAAATTATATTTTGTACCCATTGATCTTGGGAAATTTGTAGCCAGACGCTTGGGTACAGTGAGAGACTACCCCCGACTGCATCCAGAGACTGAGTCTGGCAACCCTTCAGGGGCGATGAAAGGGACAATCAGAAAAAGTATCTCTCTCACCCTGGTGTTGCGGACCCCCTCTGCCGCGAGCATGGCACTTTCCATTATAATCTCCTCCTCTGCCTCCAGGGGTGGGCTGACCTTGTGCTTGAGGGGAAACCTTTTTGGGATTTACGGAACCACATTTTCCCTCCTGTTTGACCCTTGGGATAGGGTCTGGAATGAAGGGAGAAATGGACTCCGACAGCAGATCAGGTTTTCCCTTCCTGCTTGCACCTCGTCAAAGTATTTTACCTGACATCCAAAAAGAGTTGAACCATCAAAGGGGATGTTGGTAAAGGAAGACTAAGGATTCTGTAAAATTGCATAGACGCATCCAGGAATGTCTCCTAAGAGAGATCCCTGCTGCAGCCGCCTTGTTCGCTCCATCAGCTGCATAGGAAATCAGCCTCATGGAGGAGTTAGCAATACAGAGAAGGGTGGAGAACTGCGCATATACCTTGTCAGCAGATCCCGAAGCTACTGAACCCTGAAGGTTACCTCCCAACTCCTTTAGTAGATCCCTTTGAAGCCTACTAAAATGGGACAGGTAATTCTGCAATCGTAAGGTAAAGGCCGCTGAAGATAAGGTATGCTTTCCATATCTATGCATTGTCCTAGACTCTTTATTAGGAGGATGGATATTTGAGGATGTCTCTAATAATGTCTTCTTTGTGGCTGCTGCTACCACCATAGCATCCACAGGTACTCCATTTGAAATGATGCGTCTTCTGGAGCAGTGATAAATTTGTTTGGCCTCCTCAGGACAGGCTCCACTGTGTCCGGAAAAGTCCAAGTTTTCCGAGATATGACCTCTAACAGTTGGTCATATGGCAGTGTCACTCAGGAGGTGGAAGGTCGGGAACCAAAAGCCTCAAGGTACACTGATTCATCCTCAGTAGGGTTAGAGGCATTCCAATCACCCTTCTGTCTGCAGATTTCAAGGATGTTCACAAAACAGACATCCTCAGAGGGGGATCTTGGGGACCCCTTCTGACTCATCCAAATCAGTGTCAGAATTGGCAGACTCGACTGAGTCAATGTGCTTCCTCTTACAAACTCTCTTCCGAGGGACCTCTACAAGTGGGGTAATCTGGGGAGGTCTCAGAAGAGGGGACACCTCCAATGGGGGCTCCTTGGGGCTCTGGTTCCCTACACTTAGCGGCAGGCAGGGGAGAAGAGACTGCTGGAGGGACATTGGGTCCAATGTCAGGGCTTTAGCATTAGACAAAGCTGTCTCTATCATCTCAAAAACCTTACCACCCCACTCTGAAGAAGACCTCTGCTCCAAGGAAACGGAAGGTCGACTCCAAGCAGGAGGGGCAGACAAAGCGGATGTGGGAGCCGAGCTCACACGAGCCAAAGCACTGAGAGGGAAAGTCGGTTCTGTAGAAAAAACGGAGTGACTATCCCTCTCGGAGTTGACTGGAAAGCGTCGGCTCCCAGATCTCTCAACTCCAGACTGAGCCGATGAGGTTAGCGTTATCAGTTCTGAGGAAGCAGGAAGAATTCTTGGAACTGAAGGTTCCAGCACTAAAGGACCTAAAACATTAGGCTCTGAGGGCGAAGCAGTCAGAGGAGGAACAGTAGACTGAAGATAGAATGGCTCTGAAGCCTTTGGGCCCCAGAGAAGCTAAAATTTTTGCCAGCGCTGGGTCACAGAGCAGCCTCTTCACCACCCACTCTACATCCTCATCAGACAGTGTCCTGGAGGAATGGGTGGAGATAGATGGAGATCTCCTAAAATCGGAGATCTTAAGGTTGGTGAAACCGGTTCCAAGATTGGCGAGTGTCTCGACAGAGAAGACTGTCTCAGCACCGATGAAACAGACGGTACTGAGACTGAAGAAGCAAATCGGAGCCAGTACTCTTCTGTTCCGTCACTTTTGATTTCTTTGTCAGTTTGGAAATAGGAACCAATGGAGATTTCCTTTTATGACTTTTAGGAACTGTCTGACCTTGGTTCCAGTTGTTCTTGGAAGGAACCAGCCATAAGGCCCCTATTGATAAGTTTTCTTTTCCTTTCATTAAGAACCCTGGTGCTGAAAGCATGACAGAAGGTACATGGTTCTTGCAAATGAGCCTCTCCAAGACAGTACACACAACTGGTGTGACTGTCGGTCAATGATATTTTTTGAGAACATTTATCACATTTTTTTTAAAGCCAGAAGGGCGGTGTTCTTTGTGTTCTCTGTCTTTATCCTTTGACATATTTCTTTTGAGAAGAACGAACAAATACAATAAGAAGTATAATCACAAACATGGGGACAAAATGCTCCACACTGGAAGTATATCCCTCATTGGTAAGATCAGACCATAAACTAATCTCACTGGAGATCCACATCCTGCCCCCACCCCCAACAAAAAAGACCACAGTGAAGAACTTCTCAAAAGCCAACTTCACACTTCTTAAGACTGGTGTGGTATCCTTCAAGGCCCCTGAGCCATTGGAAACCACAACCCATGCTGCTGAATCCCTTACAAATGCTTTCTACGAGCACCTCCAGGATTGCATGGATCAAGCAATCCCAAATAAAATCAAGACCCTTTCCACCAAAGGCAAGCGCCCAATCTGGTGGACCCCAGCCATAAACAAACTTTACAACAAGAGGAGAAAGCTACTACAAGATAGAGCAAAATCCCTAAAAGGGAAGAAATCTCTGATCAATACTAGTAAAAAACTACGATCACTCGTAAAATCATCCAAGGCCAACTTTGAGAGAAAAATCGCCAAGGACTCAAAAGACAATCATAAGGCCTTCTTTAGCTATGTTAGAAATCTGGGTGGAAACTTCCAGATATGCTCAGAATTAGTCCAAAATGATACAAAAAATCACTGAACCCACAGACATCGCAAACATACTGTCAGACAGGTTCAGTGAAAATTTCTCCCCTCCCTCCCCCACAAAAGGAGAAATATCTATCCCAGCAGAGTGTAGCCTCCCAATCATCTCAAATGCCCAGGTGAGAGCTGCTCTCTCTAAAGCTAAAAACACAGCATCAATGGGACTGGATGGTGTCCCCGGCTGTGTGCTACACAAACTCAATGAGGAACTAAACCCACACATAAGGCTGCTGTTTAATCTTAGCCTTACCACAGGATACGTACCCAAAGAGTGGCGTACGGCAACTGTGGTCCCACTCCACAAAGGCAGTGCTTCTACGGACCCTGGTAATTACCGCCCCATAAGCTTAACAAGCCTGGTCTGCAAAGCTATGGAGAGGATCATAATGGAACTCATAAATAAAGACATAGGGGACCTATAGACATTGGATCCTACCCAATTCGGCTTTGTCAAGGGCAGATCATGCCTCTTGAACTTGGTCGACTTTTTTGAAACAGTCACCAAGGCCATTGATGAGGGTAAGGCAGTTCACACAGCCTACCTTGACCTTGCAAAAATCTTTCCACACAATACCCCACTCGGATATCATAGAAAAGCTCACCAGCTTAAATGTAAACCCATATGTCACAAGATGGGTTGCAAACTGGCTCAAGGACAGAACCCACAGGGTTAGAGTTGCTGGTGCCATGTCAGACTCCAAGCCGGTCACAAGCGGTGTCCCACAGGGCTCAGTCCTGGGCCCCCTCTTGTTCGGCATCTACTTTTCAGAAGTGCAGGCAAACATAGGAGGATTGTGGCTGACAAAGTTTGCAGATGACTGCAAACTGGGCGCCATAGTTGAAAATCCATCAGACACAGATATCCTTCAGAGAGGTCTCATAGAAACGGATAACTGGTGCCAGAACCATGGCCTTAAGCTAAATGCCAAAAAATGTATAGTCATACCCTTTGGTAAAAACAAGGTAACCCCAAGTTACCACACAGGTGGCAATCCATTAAGCACAGAAGAGGTTATCAGGGACCTGGGGACCCAAGTTGACAGTAACCTTTCTTCTGACACTCACATTGCCAAAGTGGTTAGGAGGACCTTCTACATTGCCCACCTGATTATGAAGGGATTCACATCCAGATCAAGGGAGGTCATTGTTCCCCTGTACTCTTCACTTATCAGACCAATGATTGAGTACAATGCCCCATTCGGAATGTATCTTACCCGACACCTGCAGCAATTGGAAAGACCCCAAAAGTTCCTCACCAAAAGGATAAAGGGGCTCAAAAATATGCCATATGCTGCCCGACTGAAGAAACTCCATCTCTAATTCAGTCGCATACCGTCTGCTCAGAGGTGACCTGTGCCTGACATACAAGGCCATGTCCAAACCGGAATTAATGGACATGCTCCACCTCAAAAAATCCAAATCCACCAGAGCCACAAGAGCAAGAGACTTGAACCTCAACACGGATATAAATAGAACGTGCTGGAGGGACAGATTCATCACCTAGAGACTCCCTATGCTGTGGAACAGAATCCCAGTCCATGTGAGACAGAGCACCTCGCTGGCTCTGTTCAAGAGGAATCTTGACCAGTGGATGGGAGATCGTACTTTTACCCTGGGGATCATATCTCTGTATCACTGCTGGACAGAGGCACGGCAAACTAATGGGTATAGTATTCTTCAACCTAAGGGGTGGTGAAAGCCACACAACTCTGGCTAGGCTTATAAATGCCCTAGGGCAGATAGCCTAGTATGAACCTATATATATATATATATATATATATATATATATATATATATATATATATATATATATTTTTTTTTTTTTATAGAAGGAGAAAAAACTAGCACACAGAGAGGAAAGGCCACTTAAACGGGCAACTACAGCCCTCTAACTAAAACGGGACGTACAATCCTTAAAGAAAGGGGACAGGGTTAGCAAACACTCATGACAATCACTCAGATAATAAAGGAGAAAACTATTAATGAGAAAAGTGAAGCGATATAGTCAAAAATATCAAAATGTTTTACTTAGCCAACAAGCCAGTATGAAGACAACCTCGAAGCTTTTGCGGCAAATGAGATCTGGGGAATTGCCGTGGTGCATCATGGGATAGGGAATAGCTTCAAGCCAGTAAAAGCTCTCGAGCTTTAGTATCGGCAGAGTCAGAGCCGAGGATTGGCTCCGAACCCATCCAACAAGAATTACGTTGAGATAGGACTACATAACATCAGTTATTTTAATCATGTGGTTCAAAAATAAAGGCTGTGCTATTAGTTTCACATCCATAAGATGAATTTTTTCCAGAGGAAAAAGCTACTTTCAAGCAATGCAATGTAGGTTCATACTTTTGAAGGCCTTCAGTATTTTAGAGTTGGGTTTGCATGCTACCATGTTATGAAACTACTTTAGAAACTAGGGCCGAATTGTTGTCGACTCTGCTACTTTAATTCCACTGAGTGACTATAGAATTTCTTTTTGTGGTAGAACTGTGCATTGATAATGCCACAATAGATATAGTGGGGGCCAATAGACAGCAAACTAAAAATGTGATCCCAAACTATTGAACACCATCAGAGTTATGAGTAAGTGTTTGCAAATTTAAAAATAATTGCAACTTTGGACATTATCACCATTTTTAGGTTAAGCAGTCAAAATATGAAGTCAGTATACATACTGAACCCTTTCCTGGCTATATCAACTACTACATCTGATCCCAGTACCTGAAATATTTTGTACACATTCATTACTATATGACAACACAGTTCTATTGCAATTATTAAGGTTACTACAAATATGAATTTCAGTACTCCTACGCAAAAAATGAACTTCATCCAGTTATGATATACTTTAGTGCCAAAATACATATAGAACTTAATCAGTAAATTATGCATAATCACCTTGTTTAAAGTTGTCAAGGTTTCGGAACTCCACCAGATTGTTTCCATAGTAGTAATTTGTAACAAAGATCCTGTCATCCTTTGCCAATGGGTCTTTCATCCAAGCTCCTTCATTGCGACCATAACTATGATGCTTTTCAGGACGTTCAACTGAAGCAACTGTGCCTTCACACTCTGCATGTTTGACTGTAGTTAAAATATTCACGGTTACTCCTACTGCACATTAAATTATTTGATTTCTTAAAATTTTCTATTTAACTGGCAATACATCAAAATATATTCTGAATGACAAACATAGTACAAGCATAGATGGCATTTCCATTTGTGATGATACAACCCATCCATCCGCAATCCCTTTTTCCCCATTTTTGGACATGGGGTCAAGGTGTCACTTCAACAGTATTAATCATCTAGAGCCAAGGTTTACACTGCTGGGTGGCTAGCCCTGCAGTGGTTGGTCATACACATCAGTTGCACACAGTTCACACCTATGGCCCACCCTGCATGTCTTTTGAATGTGGTAGGAGACCAGAGCACTGAGAGGAAACTCACGTGAACATAGGGAGGATATGCAGACCCCACAAAGAAGGCACCCCAGGAGAGAATCAAACCAGGGAACCTCTTGCTGTGAGACAAACACACTTTCTGATGCACCACAGTATCAGGCCTGAAATAGGAATCTAAGCATTTTTTATGACATATGACATTCAGCATAAATTATCAACCTAGTCAATCTGCTGATATCAACTCAGTCACATTTAATGTTAGAATTCAATGACTACCTGTAGTTAGGGTGGGAAAACCAGCTAATACTGGCACAGAAAATGTTACTCTAATACCCAATATTTGACTAGGCAGAAAAGGAAATGCTGTACAACTCCACAACAATAAATGCTGCAATGATACAACAGCATCCTGCTGGCAGTGACATAGGTGCATAAATGCAAATAGTAATGTCATTTGAGTCCAGCTGCAGTCTACACAACTCATTTGGGTTCAACATATGGTTATAGGCTTAGTCATTTTGGCATAAAATGAAAGAAGAGTTTGCTGTAGGCAGAAAATGTGCCTTGGGAGGGGATAGGATACAAGACTGTGGCAAGGGGTGTGTTTTCAAGACGCTAGATAGCAAAACCTGCATGAGCAATCATTAGTGCATGATTATTGGCTTTCCCCAAAAGAAAAAGATCAAGGCTGCAGTGTACCAAAAGTGTGTCTGTGTGTGTGTGTTGGGGCAGCCTTGGTGCCCCACTACTTTTTAACAGATTTTTGAATATAAATACTGTTTGCAGTTTAATGATTTTGCTCCTTTGTGATCACAGTTCTGAAGGTTTGTCATAAGGGACAGAAACTACTAATATGGGGCCTGTGATAGATGGATAAGGGTAAACAGTAAACCTGGGGGAACATAATGAAAACATGACAGCAATTATAAATATCAGCTGTGTTAAGTTTACTATTCCTTCATGTGTTTACATTCTGTCACATGACTGCATAGAATATACGTCTCTTTCTTGAAAATACATTAAATTTAATTCAGATTAAAACATAAATCAGCTAGTAAAAAATAATAAAAATAATACATGCCATTATTTGTTTCTGGAGCAGTCATTCCCTCATCACGGTCTGTGCCTGACAAAGTAACAGGAGGTGTCACAGCAGTGGTTGGTGTAATTCTTGTTGCTGTTGTGGAGGAAGTAGTGGTACTAGTGAGGAGTGTAGTTGTAATTCCTGATGTCACTGCTGGCATGTTCTCAATATTGTCATTGCCGCCTTCTTCTGAGCTCTCAAGTTCTGATTGTCTGTTGCCTGCTCTTGCCTCTTGCCCTTCAGTTCGGGATCCCCCTTTGCCAATATTTTCTGTCAAAAAATAAAACAGCCTTAATAATACAGATTGTAGACCAAACAAATTACCTTTTTTCTTTACAAAATTCCATCATCAGCTCCATTTCTTAGATCAAGAAAATGATGTACAAATTATTTACAGAAATAGTACAATACAGCAAATTTGTAACAATGCAAAATAATTCAACAACCATATCTATTGCTCTTAAGTGTCCTTAGTAAGTTTTTGTCACTCTGTTGCCTTTGCAAAAAGGTGTAAACACTTTTCTTTGCATGAGGAACTCAGTTTGTAGAAAATTTGTCAAAACATTGCAAATCCCCAATACAATCTTTTAATGTTGAGAACCCAGTGACCAAAGCATTTTTCTTTAATATGAAATCCATGACCTAATTATTTAATGCCAGCTCATGAAGGTGTTAAATGTAGTTTATTGGAACACAGCCACACCTTTCAACTCCATGCTATAGTTTTCTACATACTTAAAGGAAATGTCATTGTTAAAAACGTAATCGATGCCCTGTTACAGATATGATCAATGAAAAAAATATATTAAACGTGTGCAGTCTGTTGAAATTAAAAGCCTGAGCTTAAGGTTACAGACAGCCTTATAACTTTATCAACTTACAGTTTTAAAACAAACTATAGCCATTAATCTCTCCACACAAGTACAACACTGACTTCTGTATTACATACATATATTAACTTTATTAACTATCACTTAAGACGGGTCTGTAACCTTCACTATCAAAAGAGCCATTTTTGGCCCCTCTCCCAACAAATAAAATTCATCAGGAGCCACAAAACCTATTTGACCCCTAAAATGAAGATAACTGTGCTTATAAACTCTTATACTTAATTATACTAAATATAAAAAGCTTATAACAGCAATATTTAAAATCCATCCCTATTTTTGTTCCTTTGTTGGCTTTGCTCGATCACTGTCAGAGTGTGTGTGTGTGTGTGTGTGTGCGTGTGTGTGTGTGTGTGTGTGTGTGTGTGTGTGTGTGCGTGTGTGCGTGCGATATCTCGACTTCTTAGAACAAGAAATCTGGACAAAGCCATAAATAATTGGGCACAAAGACCCAAAAATAGGGACACTTTTTAAATATTGCTCTTGCAAACTTAGAAAGTTGATAGAATAACAGATTTTGCATTAGCATTAATGAAACTCAAATGTCTATTTTTTCTGACTTCAGCCCTCAATAATTTGCCAGAAAACCACAATTTTATGAGAAACAGACCAAAAATATGAGGCAAAAGCCAGGACATTCTGCATAAATCTGCACAGTTGAGAGGTGTGTGTGTGTACGCGCACGTGTGTTGTGTGGTAGAGTGGCCATTATTTTTTTCAAATCTACTGGGAGCTACTGCTGAGGGGTGGAAGAGCCAAATGCGGCTCCAGAGCTGCAGGTTGCAGACCCCTGACTTAAGACATAGGCAAACAAATTAAGTTAAAAGAAAAAGAAAAACATTAACATGTTTTCAGTTACATACACTGTACATCACACATTTTTTTATAACTATTCATCAATCCAATATTACATACCTCACTTAATTCCTCCCTTCCCTTAAACCTCTCTCTTCCTCCTCCTGAACATTATTTTGCACGTATTGTTCCCACATTTCCCTTTATTTCTCCATAATTTCCTCCTTCCCTCTTCTAAAGATCCCACTTCCAGTTCTTTTATCCCTGCTACAATGTTCAGTACTTCAAATGCAGTTGGTTTACACTTTGATCTCCACTTAGTAAGTGCTCTTTGGTAGCCACCAGAATTTAACTTAAGACTTTACTCTGTGTAAGAAAGATTTCCTTAGTTTCACCCATTTGCTCACCTAATATTTATGACAGGGTACTCAGAAAAGACTTTTTAAAACCTGCCAACTCATTACATTCCAATAACGTGTTCCTAGCTACCTCTTCCTCATCACACCTCCAATATGTCTGCTTGGAGTGTACAAATACCTATGCCAACACTGCAAGCAAAAATTTTAAACCTTCTGGACTTTGTTGCAATCTTGGAAGCCATAATTGCTTACCAATATATCTTGCCAATCTTTTCTAACCTCCTTTGATTCTTATAGTTACTGTGCAACATCTTGTATGCCCTACTAATTTTTTTTTTAATCACGTTTCTTGTTCTACATTCAATGAAAATCTCTGCTACAACATGTCTTTTACTTAAGATTGCCCCATCCCTTTCCCATTGCCTAAACCTTGATATCATTCCCTGGCAGGGAAGGTAGTCAATAGTCTGCAGTCCAACTGTCTTCTTAACCACATCCCATTCTATTACCTTTCCTTCTCTAGTAATCTGCTCCCAATACCTTGGTTCCTTTGCCAGTTTTCTCCAGTAAATTCTAGCCCTCGTCTATTTTCTGTACCCCTACTTGCAGTCATCCCTATAAGCAATCTCATTCTCCCATTCTCATGTTGGCTTATTTCTCTGACTACAGTCTGCTACTTCATAAAAATTATATTCTGTATGACTGCTGTTATTCTCCTGAAGGATCTGCATCAAAAATCCTACTCTCCCCTTATTTTTTTTTAATTTTCCAACTGCTTCATCATCTCTTTCCACTTTAAATAGTAAACATCTGCTTGTGTTATGTATATGAGCCTTAACTGTGAAGCTCTAAAATATCCCTTCAAATCAGGTAATCCTTAACCACCTTGTTCTTTTGGAAGGATCAACACATACCAATTAACTCCTGCCCTCTACTCCTCCCAGATAAAGTCCTTCAATTCTATTAATTTTTGTACACAATTTCTCCCCTCATTGATAAAGAATGTCTGACCTGTAAATAAAACTAAAGGGACTAAAATATTTTCACTGCATGTATCTTACTATCCATAAACAAGAGCCTCCATTTTCTCAGATTTTGTATTATCATTTTAGTTTCTTTCCAAATATCCTCAGCTGCCATAACAGAAGTATTTTTAACCCATATACCTAAATATTTCATCTTATCGTGCCTCCATAAAAGGGCATTGCTGAACTAATTCAAATGTGGGTAAATATTTTACAGCTACAGACTTTATCTTCGTTAATCTTATATCCTGAAAATGCATGAAACTGTCTCAAAATGTTCCATAACACTGAGATGTCATTTTCTGGATTTATCAGGTGCAAACATATTGCTGCAAATAAAGTCATACCAGTTATATCCTTGAATTTCTGAGCTCCTTATTTCCCTTGCCAATGACTAAATATAGAGCAAATAAATGGGAAAGAGGACACCCTTGAATGGTTCCTCTGTTCAGACAATTTATCAGAGAGGAATCCTTCCATTATAATTCTTGCCTCCGATCATTCATATGTTCTCCTAATTAACTGTAATTGTATCAGAGAATGCAAATACTTCCAACTCCCTTCTCAAAATCCCAGCTTAATCTGTTGGTTGCTTTCTCTGCATCAAGACCTAACAACACTGGTATTTTCTTACATGCTGCTTCTGTTTGCATCACCATTGTTTTATTGTTTGTGTCTTTTGACTTTTCCCGGTTAGGGGTCACCACAGCGGAACTCCGGTCCACTAATGATTGGCAGTAGATTTTTACGTACTGGCTTGCTGAGCCTAACGCACAACCTTCAACGAAGGAACGCCCATTCACACGTCGCTACACAGAAGACGCTCTGAGAATTGAACGGGCAACATCTAACTGTGAGGCGACAACGCTACCGCAGCACCACCACCGCAGTGCATCACCATTGTTTTATTAATGTTGTGAAATGTTTGCTTCCACTCAACAAAACCACACTGATCTATGTCTATCAATTTTGGCAACACATTTGCCATTCTTTCAGCTAGTATAGGCAAACAATTTATAATCATGGTTTAAAACTGAAATGGGTCTATATAAAGCTTGGTCTGATGTATCTTTACCACGTTTAGGTATTACACCTACCACAGCATTGTTCCATGATGTTGGTGCTTTGTCTCTTTTTAAAATACTGTTAAACAAAACCTTCCAAATCTTTATCACTTTCTTTCCTCCTAAATTCCAAACTTCTGCAGGAATAGCATCTGTTCCTGGAGACTTTCCTGCAGACTGATTATACATCACTACAGACTGATTATGCATCTGTTTATATCTCATGATTGATTATGCATGTTTATATCTCATCTCCTCCAATATTAACTGTTAACTGTTGGGCTTTATCAACCTCTAACTTTTGCATGATTAAATCTTCCATACACATTTCCATCTGTGCTCTTTGATTTCTCTGCTTCATAGAGATTTCATAAAATTTCTGAAATATCTCCAATACCACTACAGGAACTCTGGTTATTTTTCTTGTTACAGGTCCCATGTTTGGGGAAAACTCCACTTTCTGCTGCTTAAATAGTTGTTAGAAAGTGTTTTTGCTCTGAAGTTAACAAAAAACAACTGCTTAACAGCAACCTTTCTAAACTCATACATATTATCCAGATGCTCCCTTATTTTCTCTTTAGCAATCTGCAGTTGCACCTCTTCTTGTCCTCTGAGATTCCTTTTATTCTGCAGTACTTTAATTGTTGTCAGTCCCTCTAAATAATTTGTATTACTTAACTCTATATATTTTTCTTTTTTTTCTACCCAATTTTTAAACTCCATTTTCATTTTATCCTTCTCACTAGCTATAACTTGTGAAGAAAGTCATGTCTTTCTTACCAAATACTTTTTTATAAATTTCTTCAGAAATCTACCCTCTTTTGTTATATTTTTCCACCTAGGTTCCCCAAAAACATCCTCACTGTTGCAAATCAAGTTCCAGTTCCCATTTACAAGTAATATTCCCTGCTGAAAGTGATTTCTAATAAAATGTTCTTAAGCTCCAAAACAGCAACTTTTAATGAAATATAAATACACAATGTAATCCTTCTCTCTTGCCAATAACCCTTTACTACTACAAACCTATTTTCCCCCTCTTCTATTACTATTAGAGCTCCTCCAGTGATTAGTATAATTATTCCCATTTTCCTTTGTTCCCAATATTCTGCTCAATACTCATCCTGAAAGCCTTTCTGTATCAAATTCACAAGATCATTTATTGCCAAATGCATCTCCTAAAACACTGCTACCTGCACTCTCCATTTCATAATACAATTCAATATTTTTCCTGATTATATTTGCAAGCCAATTTACATTCCAAGATAACAATGTTAGTATAGTAATAAGTTATTGTTTCTACCTATTACACGACAGTTTTTTTTTTTTGAATGTGCATTTCAAAATTTAGTGTTACATGCACACATTAATGTTTAGCAGACTCATCTTTTATACAGCTGTTTCTTATCTCCATTTGAACTTGTCAGCTTTTTAAGACTTTTTGTTTAATTAAAAGCATCAACCAAAATAAATACATTTTCTGAACACACTATAACCTATTAGCTTAGAACAAACACATCAACCAAAGTACAGCTTCAAAAAATGAAACTTAACCCTCCAGATAGAACTGCCCCAAATTGGCACCTGTACCCAAAGACATTACCTCACCTAAAATTATGGTTACTCATGCTAAAATGCATGTTACAGCCTGTGTTCCCACTTACACCATTTGGGGTCTTATTTGCTTATCCTTAATTCCCCTTCCAGATATGAAAAACAGCTTATATGCTTTCAGAAAACATTAACTTTTAGCCCCAAGAAAAAGTTCACTGGCTATCTTTAAAACTACATTATACACTGTTCTATTTAATCAACTGAAGTATTAAGGCTGCTAGTGAAGCTCTCTTTTATTCACTTCCAATAAATTTATTTTTTTTTCACTGAACTGCTTGCCCTTGTACCTTTAACTTTTGGATTTCCT
This sequence comes from Protopterus annectens, assembly GCF_019279795.1. Lineage (NCBI taxonomy): Eukaryota > Metazoa > Chordata > Ceratodontiformes > Protopteridae > Protopterus > Protopterus annectens. The sequence continues at coordinate 411,490,530 of NC_056750.1, read as the reverse complement.
TCAGCAAAGAATGCGCAGAACACTCAAAATTAACTGCCTGCACTTGCAGACAGCTCGTCTCCATGGAAACGCTCTGCAATGACAGAAACATACAAAAAACAGCTAACAACTCTCTAGATGTATGAAGGAATCTGTCAATTTTATTCAGTGCAGACCACAATATACAATTACTTTCAGCTGCAGACTTCTTGACTGCTACTGATCATTTGCCAATGGAGAAAAACATATTGTATAAGCAAGAAATTTAGCACTTATTGTGGCTTTTATCATTTTGTCTTATTTTCCAAATCTACAAGAACACTTGTTTATAGATTAAGTCAAGGGCATTAATCTAGACATTCATCTTTGTAAAAAAAAATAAAACATTATAACTCTACATGTAATATAATCAGTGTACTTTTACAGCCCCATCCCACCAGCTCAAGATCACAGAATATTAAACTTTCTTTTGTCCAACATTTCTTCTCTTGCACAGTAAGGCTTACATTTCAAACTACTAAAAAAGTACTTGTTTACTTAATATCATCACATACATCACTCACAGAAAAGAATCCCCAACCCCACATTTAAAATACCCCTGACTACATACTACACAAAAGACTGTTACTATATATATCATGCAGCTTATATCCAAACATGTTTTATGCAAATATTAAGAACAAAAATTGTTTTATTTAGTTACTTTTCCCCTTTTTGTGTCATTCTAAACATTAATGATAAAATGGTGTATATGCTTTACAGTCTACCCTAATGTTATAGTCAACATAAGTCCAGGCTTTCTTAACCACTTTTTTGCAAGGCTTCTCAAATATGACTGATGCTTTATAATCTGACATTTATTCACTAATTTCAGTGTCCCTGGTCTTCTTCCTGTTCATCTCCATCTCTCAGTACCATCCTCTGGTTCAAGTCCAAGGTACTCCTGATTCTTCTAGTCAGCTCCTATGCTCTCTCATCTCAAGCATTTCTCTCTGGAACATTGAAAAAGGTTTCACAGGCAAAGTCTTTATATGAGCTTTATTGTCAGAAGAATGAGATGCAGAGTCCCCTTCCCTTTGATGGCTCACTTGTTTGCTGGATAAACTTTTGTATTTCCTCATTAGCCCATTCTGTATGAAAAATGTCTTTGATCCTGTAGGAAAAATATTCTGAAGACAGCTGGATAAAGCAGATCAAATCTCACATCTCACAACTGTCTTTCAGCATTCCCTGATTACTAGGATAAACTTTTGACTCCATGCAGAAGAGAAGCGAGTCCACAAACACATTCTGCTGTCTCCAGTTTTTAATACTTTTCCTTGCTGCCACACTTTTGTCAGAATCAACCCTTTCTGCTGGTATGATTGCATTTTTACTAATACGGGTCTTAGCTGCTTTTTCATGGCCAGGTTTGGAGCGCACACAGTGTTGCCCTTTCAGTTAAATTCTGCTGTGGAATACCAGTCCAGTTATTATTTGTGTTGTCAGAAAATTAATACAATTTGTTCTTTCCAGTTTCTCTGATACAGCAGAACCATTTTTTGAAACCACTCTTCTTGAGAAGTTTCATACTTAGCCAGCCTTTTCCTCATTTCAACAGCCTGGATATAAGAATATACAGTAAATCAGATGTAAAAACACCTGAATAATTTGTGTTAAAGATGCATTGAATTAACATAAAGTCACATCATTTTGCCATTTCTCAGTATCTTCACTCAGATCTACTGCAATCTCAGCTCTTTAGAGAGCATCAAACCTTATGATCTTAAGATTTGACATGAGCTGTCCTTCTGTACCCGGACAGGATAAGTACATTTCAACAGTACTAACCTTTGAGTAGAATCAAACCAGCCTTAATACTTTCATGGATAAGTCCTTTGTATATGCTGATCTCACAAGCTTGCACAATAAATTGCTCCAGTCCTTCTGTCTAATAAAATCATATTTCAAATACATCTGATGCTGCTTTACTTTATCTTGGCCCAAATGGAAACATTCTCAGTTGTAATGATCTTGACTCAATCACACTGAATCACCACAGATGCAGATAATTAAAATAAGCATGTGGCATTCTTTTTAGGTGAAATGTACTATGAAGTTATATATAGTTTTTTCTTTGTTTTCTGGCTGAAATACAGTTCTCAAGAAGCAGAAAACATTTCATATACTGTGAAAGTCTACAGCATACAAGTACAAACTGCAAAAAGTAGCAACAACACTTTTTAGAACTGTAAAGTAGACAGCTATTTATATGAAAACTTTCAAATTCTTCTGTAGACAAACCATGCTTTCAAATTCTTCTCCAAGAGTATACCACGATATTCACTACTAAGCAGCATTTCACACATCAGTGTATTTATGATGTACATAAGCATTATAAAAAATGGAGGAAGAACTCACCAGATAGCTAACTAGCTACTTGTACATCAAGCTTTTTTATGTATTGGGTGGCATTACTGCAGGCACCTAGACCTCACATTTAGTCACAGATCCCTCCTCCCCCACAGACTTCAAAATCTGACATGCCACACACACAAGCCATTTAGCACAGAAAAGATTTTCTAAAAAAAGTAAAGCAATGAAAACATCAAACACCAAAAACATTCACCTCAACTCATACACATTACTAACCTTGCAAAAAAAAAAAAAAAGAAAAGAACTTAACAAAAACCAGGCTTGTGACACAAATTAAACATGTTTTACAGTTATAACTGCATATTTAACTATATTACCTGATGAGGAACAGTAAGAGACATCCAAAATAGATTAAAAGTTATCCTGTTGCAAATGAAAGCATAAACCTCACAAACAGAAAATGAAGCAATGCAGGAAGAGACGGGAAGTGTCAGAACTGAACAATGTAAATAAACCATCCCATAGCAACAGAAAATCGAAGTTTTACCCTAGGAGTCAAATTACACAGACAAACATACACAAATACAATGCAAAGAGTGCCAGACATTGTTTGATCAAAATAGTAAATCTGAAAATACAGTACACAAAAGTAACACTTCACGAATACGAAACTATACTAATATAAAAAACACACATGAAATTAGGGTGGGAGAACATTACTGCTTCTATACATGTATTTTTCAGTTTTTGGGAGTGAACACCAATATTATTAATTTAGGAAGTAACAAGCATGCCATCAGCTAACCAACTTAACAAAAACATGAGGGAGTATTTTGTGTGTGTGTGTGTGTGTGTGAAGTCTGTATGTTATGTATTTTTATATACAAGTCTTCCAGCTGCTGGAGTTGCCACCAGAATCAATACTCAAATACTTTTGAGGCTATGTTACCTCAAAACAGTATACATGCTTATGGAACACAGTGTTACTGATGATAAAATAATTCACATTCTCCTGCTGGAGGTATTATGTAGTCTTGGTATCCAATTTAAAAATAGACTATGCAACAGCACACAGCAGTTTGACAGAAGGGTCCCTTAAATGACTACCCTGAAAACTACATATCATAATAACCAAGAGATAAAAAGTTATAAACCTGCACAGCACTTAAATCAGTTAAAGTTAGATGAAGGAACTATTTTACATTAAAATACACTGATTACACAGCCCTCACACAACCCATTTAATATAAAATTCAAACTGCCAAAAAATATGTCCACTCTACATGCAATAAGGCAGATGAGCATGTGCATGATAGAGATATTACACAACACTCAAGGATTATAAGATGCAAACCTTGAGCTCATGTCTCACAGCACACATGGACATATGGGGAATATCTATGCCATGCATACACCCTTGGGCTTTACTGCATATACAAGGTATTTAGATGTGTGTGTTACTTACAGTTATTCAAGGAGAATAAATTGACATAGCGAAAACCAAAATAACGATCACTAAATTTAATCCAAGAGAAAAACACAGCAGAGATCAACAAACCACCAAACATTATCATAGGAAGTTACTAGGCTATTAATCCTGAGGCCCTTACAAGCCTAGCCAAGAATTTAGCCCATGTTCCGACAAGTCAGCACCCGATTCCCCTTGTCCAGCAGGGACACAGGTGGAAACCCAGGGGTGTATTTTCTCTTCCCCATCCAGTTATCCAGGTTGTGCTTAAAAAGGGTTAATGAGGTAACTCTGCTTGATGTGCAGACAGAGTCTATTCCACAAAATGGGGGGGGTCTCTGAGACACAAATCTGTTCCTCCAACAAGTCCTATTGTAGTCACAGACCAGGTTGAGGTCACTTGTGCTGTTTTACTCGAGTGTAGTTTGCTTTCGGATATGCAGCAGTCCCATCAAGGCAAGGTCTGAGATTGCTTAGGATGCCAGACACAGGTCACTTCTGATGAGTCTGTACGAGACTGAGTAGAGGGACACCACCTTTAGCCTGTGTAGGGTAGATGTTTGAGGCACTTGATTCTCCTGGTGAGGAACCTCTGGGCTCTCCAACTGCTGCATGTGCTTTGTGAGGTACATGCCGAAAGGGGCACTGTACTCAATAATGGGTCTTATAGGGGAAGAATACAGGGATGTTGTGTTCTCCTTGTCCATGAATGAGATACCCTTACTAATGAGGTGGGCCAAGTAGAAAGTTTTCAGTATAATGAAGGCAATATGGTGGTCAAAAGTCAGTTTGCTAATACCTGACTGATTGCATGCTTAGGAACTTGTTATTAAGGTGATAATTTGTGGGGATGTCTCTCTCCCCAAAGAGGATAAAAATGCATTTTTGGCATTCAGTTTGAGGCCATGTTTCTGGCACCAGTCATTTGTTTGTGTGAGACCCTCTTGGAGGATGTCCACATCACTAGAAGAATTTATGACAGTGCCCTGTTCTAATAAAATCAGAATGAAAGGACACATCAACAAATCAGCAGAGCTTTCAAATCTAGCTCTTTCTCGATGCATAGAATTGGTTGAGAGACCACTCATGAGGCATCAAGATAGATCTACTTAGTTTGTCTGCTAACACGCTGGTTTGGTTTTCATGGGATGTGCACTGAAACTAGAAAGTGGTCTGATGAGATCACCCATTCTCACACTCTCATAGCCTTTCTGCAGAGGGGATAAGATCATGTTCCTCCTTGTTTGCTGATGCAACAGACCACAGACATGTTGTCGGTCTCAACTGCAATAGTCCCCAGAAAGAGAGCATCTTAAAAAGCCTGCAATGCGAGTAGGACTACTCTCATCACTAGTAATCTATGCAGATAGTTCTCTTGGGGGACTACATGTCTTGGAACATCTTTCCCAGGAAATGCCCCCCCCCCCCAATTGGGAAGTATCCACAGTCATTGTGGCTAATGGAGTTGGCAAAACAAATGTATGGCCTACATGAATATCGTCCAGTTAAATCCACCAGTGAATGAGTCATTTGCAAATTGAAGTTAGCTTGACTGGAAAGGCTAAGGTTTGATGTAGAACAGACCACTGAATAGTCAGAGTCCACTGAAGGACAAGCATAAAGAAACATGCCAAGGGTAGTAGTATAATGGCTACTGCCACTGAATCTAGTACTTGAAGAACTGATCTTGTTGAAGGAGATGGTTAAGAAATAAGTAGATTAATCTGATTTTTGATGGTGGATATGTAATGAAGTGGCAGTGAGGCTATTTGTATTTTTGTATCCAGAACTGTACCCACGAACTCCAGGCTCTGGACTGGTGTCAGGTTTGACTTAGCATAATATAATGCTATCCCAGTGACTGGAAAGTCTGGAGTAAATAGTCCCTGGAATGTAACAGAAGATGCTTGGAGGGGCAGTGAGAAGCCAAGTCATCCAGATATAGAATCATTCAATCCTTTGAGTCTTGGGTGAGCAGCCACCACTGCCATACATTTGGTAAACACCCTGGGGGCTGTGCCAAGTCCAAATGGCAGGTCTCTGAGCTGGTACTGATGGGCTCCCAGCCAAAAGCATAATCATCATCTAGACTGCCTATTTTGATGCGACAGATCTTCAGGATGCATACTGTCGCTCGTTCATCTCTAACACATGACAAAAAGGCTGGGGGGGTTCATACAGATGCTTTAATACATAGAAACACAGGATGTATAGCAGCATCATCAACTATGAACAAACTAGTTAACAGACAGACCTTATATACACACATGCTTAAATCTCAACAGCAAACTACAAAATGGCAGTCAGACTCCCACATGCTCAGTATTTATATACTTGTGCAAGCCCTTGGATAACTTCTTAATGGTATATACACACATTGATCTACAGCCTTCCTCATAAAAAGATTGCCATTTATACAAAATATCAGAGCTAGAAATGTATTACTATGTACATTAGAAACGAAACACAATGCTCATGTCCAAGTTGCTTCATATCTGCGACCATATCTCAACAGTTGGGACCAAACTTAGCAACAGGGACAGCAGTACACAACTTTTAACAGGAACTTCTGGATTAGACACAGGAATGGGAATGCCCTTTGGAACTTCCTCTGGAATTGGAACACTGGACAACTCACTCTGAGATAACAGTCTTTCTCACAGGCTATGTGCTGTGGTATAGGCTCGGACACAGCTCTCAAATGCTTCTGATTCTGCCTAAAGATTGCTCTTTTGATTCCACAATGTCTGATCTTGGCTCTGGACCAATACTCTTCACGACACGAATCCGACCATAACGTTTGGACATTTCCATCCTTACCACTTCTCCTCCTCATAATGGATTGAGCAGTTTGCTGGTCTTATCATAGTAGGACTTCTGGGTTAAATACTTCAACAGATTGGCTTTCACTGATCTGTTGTTCTTGACACATGGAACAACTGACTACTGATTGGTTTGTCTTTATAAACGTCTCTCAGCAGATGAACCAAGATGTTTACCACTAGGAACACTTCTGAGATTTTAAAAGATTCAGGAAAATATCAGTATTATCTCATTTTGACTTCTCAAGTAATTGCTTTGCACTTTGAACTGCACATTCTGCCATTTGACTGCAGGTACTCAAGGCTACTTGTGACATGAGTAAAATCCCATTCTTCAGCAAATCTCAACTGTTGGCTTGTAAAGTGAGCGTCATTGGCAAGAAATAAACTTTGTGCAGGCTACCATGAACAAAATGACGCTTCATCTTTGTAATGACTGTACTGGATGCTACGTTAGGAAGTAAGTCAATTGGAGTAAGTCTACTAACACCAAATAATGTTGATCATTCCACTCGAAGATGTCAGTGACTACTATAGACCAAGGTAGTTCTGGAATCTGGTTAAGCTGAAGTGGATTGTTTTTTCTGTTGATGTGGGCTTTGTACTATTATGCACTGAACAAGATGAAAGTGCTCTCTCAATGTCTTGTGACAGAAAGCCAAAATACTAGCCCTCTCGCCCTTCTTTTGGTATATTAGGTTCCTGGGTGACCACAATGCAAGATAGTAATGTACTCTGGTTGCAAGAACTTTGGAACAATTACTTTCAAACCTTTCATGATACCTTTGTCGAAAATCTCATCTTTGTATGGAAAATAAGGCTGCACTTCTTGAGGTAAACTAGACTGCATTGACGGCCATCATGATAAAGTGGTTGAGCCTCTGTAAAACTGGATCTGTGGCTGTGTGATCTCTCATCTTCACCAAGACATGTGGAAGAAAAATTTCTCACTTACATGACTTGAAAATCAAGGTTCTCATTCTCGTGCTCTTCTGTGGTATTTCTGGGCGATCTGGATAAAGTATCAGTAAGATAAAGAAGTTTGCCTGTCTTATAGACAAGACTGAAATTGTACTTTTGCAATCTCAGCATCATACGTTGCAGTCTGGCTGGAGCTGAATGCATAGGCTTTCTCAGAGTAGAGACTACAGGTCGGTGGTCTGTTTCTATCTGGACAGGTCTACCATAAACACAATCATGGAACTTTGAACATGCAAACCCAATTGCCAAAAGCTCTCTCAATCTGAGCATACTGCATTTCAGTTTGGGTAAGAGTTATCAATACATTGCAGGCAATAGTCTGATCCTTTTGTAGAATGTCTGCACCAAGACCAAATTTCAAAGCATCACAGGAAAGTGTTACTGGCTTGTGAGCATCGTAGTATCCAAGAGTTGGACGACTAGCAACTCTCTGTTTCAGGACATCAAATGCTCTTTGGTGTTGTCCTAACCAAGACCACACTGCATCTTTAAGTGTCAACTCTCTAAGTGGAACTGAAAGTTAGCTCAAGTCTGGAATGAACTTGCCTAGGTAGACCATGCCACGAAAATGTTGCAGGGCTTGAACATTGTCTGAAGCTGGCATCTCGAGAATGGCTGTTTGAAGGGACTGGTCTTAAACCTCTACTCATAAATAAATGATGAACATAAGTAGCTTCTTGTAGCCAGAATTTGCATTTCTGTGGGTTGAGCTTAACTCATTCACTCCAATGGAACTCAGGAAGTTTGCAGTATAACTTCCAATGGGCTGGACCTACATATTTTGACAGAATCAAATTATGTTGTCACATTTCAAACAGATGTTCATAGTTCTCGAACCATAGGGTTATGAAAAAAGTATAAATGACAAACTCTTCAGCACAAACTATTTTTATAGTGGTAGTATTCTTTAGGTTCCAGGTCTTAAACCAAATTTTATAAGTCACAGTAAACACAGTAACTATTACATTTGTAATACTTCATAAACAACTTACAATATATCAGCAACTACTCAAGTTACATATATACTGTCAGAAGCATTTTACTCATCTACCTGAGAGCTTTCATACGAGGCTAAGGAGTTCCGTCTATGTTACTTGGTTGTTGATATATTTAGAAAAATGTGAAAATTATATCTATATAAATTAATATCATAAAAATAACAGTTAATATCTATTTACCTGCACTAGACAGAGGTCAAATATTGATGCAGTTGAGTTTACCATTGTGTAAACTTTAATATGAAATCTTTTAAAACCTTGTACATAGCATGGTTTTGGAATTATTGATGCAAATATGAACAAGCAATATTTGACGCCTAGAGGCTTCAGTGGGAGTTAACTGCAGATGCACCTGGAGGCATCACTCTAATATAATGAGTTAAGATTCACTTGATGTGTACTTTCTAGAACTTTTCTGAGGTTTCAGTCATGCTCTGCTTCATCACAACCTCCTACTAGTATGTCTACTATAATAGCACAAGGATACCCAGAAAAAATTTGCACACAACTATTTCACTTGCAGAATTCATCTCAAATAGCATTTTCAAAAATCTGTACCTGCCAGAGTACTGAAAGTAGTGAAGAATGAGGATTTTTGTCAAGATCAATTGCCTAAATGAATTCTTTGCATCCAAAACAAAATAGTGCAATTTGGCATCAAAGCTGTGACTTCATCATTGGATGACGAGGTCTTTTTAGTGCATTGTTCAAATCTCATAGATCAATACATTTTTGGATGACATCTGAGCTTTTCTTATGAGCTAACATCATTGAAGATACCCATTCAGTTGAAGTTTCAAATTGACAAATCACACTTTATAGCACCATTTTATCTACCTCGGCTTTAACTCTGTCCTGCATGCCTAGTGGAACTTTACGTGCTGGCCTGATAACCGGCCTGACCTCTGGGTCTAACTTCATATAGTACACAACTGGATGCTTGCCTAGTTTGTCTCTGAAAAAATCAGCACAGGTAGAAAAAAACATACTGGACAAAATTAGAGTAGTGGTCTTTTAAGCTAACATGGTGGACTTCCTTATTAAATGAAAGCAGTCCCATTTTCAAATATCTCTGAGCCCTAATAATGACTGGACGTGCCTCTTGACCACATAGGATAACACACTGTAACATGAAAGCACGACTGAGCCTTCAGTTTGAATTTCTTCACCTCCATAAGCAATAAGCTTCACACACCTTGCCAAATCAAGCCTTTCACCTTTACACACGCTAGCAAACGTTTCTGCTGACATAACATTGCATTTGGAACCAGTGTCAAATTTGAGTTCTATGTGTTTGCCATTTATCTAAACAGCAGAAAATACTTCATTCTTTGTCCATAAATCTACTGTATTGACCATTTCTTGAATCACTGACACACCATCATCATAATATCTTCTGATCTGATAGATATGTAAAAAAAGGTGGTGGCATGGCCATCCTCTACTCAAACAACCTTAACCTCTCATCATACCCTTCCCCAATTCTTGACTTCCTCCCAGCTGAAATCATCATCCTTAACTGCCACCTGAATCCCCACAAAAAAACTTGTAATTGCCTCTACCTTCCTCCTGGTAACAATCTGCCCATTCTTGAAAACATCCTATCCTGGTTCTCCCACAACATACCATATGAGACACTTGTCCTCGATGTCAACATTGATTGGTCCACGATGTCAACATTGATTGGTCCAAACTCAACTGACTCCCCCCAACTCTGTATCCACCTACACGGCTTCTACCAACTTATAACATCTCCCACTCGCTTCCATAAAAATTCCACTTCCAGCTCCATCATAGACTGGATCCTTACCAGTTCCCCCCACCAATACCACAATCCCACCACCTTACTTGACTCCCTCAGTGATCATCTCCCTACCACCATCTTAAAACACTACTCCCATATTCCTAAACCCCACTTTATCAAAGACTGTCGAAAACTATCGAGTTTCAGTTCATCCCAATTTAACTCCATTCTCCACAACATAGATTGGTCCATCCTAAAACACTTCCCCCTAAACAATGCTGTAAGTGCTTTCAATAGCATCTTCATGAATACTCTAAACTCCTTAGCTCCCTCTAGGAAGATCAGAGTAAAATCAAACCATGCTCCCTGGCTCTCCAAAGAGACTAGGTCCCTTATGAAACAAAGAGATTGTGCTTGGAAAACCTGGACTAAAACTAAACCACCACCTTTTCTTCAAAAATATAGGCAACTGAGGAACCTTGCAAAAAAACATACAACTAATGACAAAACGTTATACTATAGCACTGCTCAGCTTAACAAATCCAATCCTCGAAAATTTTGGTCAACTCTCAACAACATCCTCAATCCTGGAAAGCCCTCTAACCCCTCCCCATACCCTAACTCTTCCTCTCAGGAAACAGCTACCCTCCTGAATAAACACCATCTCTTCCATCCAAAATCTGGTAACCTCCAAGCCATACTCTACTTCGACACCCACCCTTCCAAGTCCCACTAACACAACTTTGTTTTCTTTTGAGCCAGTTCCCATTACTTACATCAAATCACTACTACTCAAGCTAAAACTTTGCTCTCCTTCCACTGACAATCTCCTACAGTCCTCAAACTTGCTGCTGACTCAATTGCCTATCCTATATCTATACTAATTAATCGATCTATTCTGGAATCAACTGTCCCCACCCTTTGGAAATCTTTCTTCACTATCCCTCTTCATAAAGGTGGAAACTCCACTGATCCCTCAAACTACCGACCCATTGCCATTCTGTCCCCCCTCTCCAAGATATTAGAAAAATGTATTCACTCACAGCTTCTCAATCACCTCCTCACACAACACTTACTTACCCCTACCCAACATGGATTTCGTCCTCACCACAGCACCACCACTGCCCTCCTCTCCTTCACTCATATCATTGCAGAGGCCCTAGACAACAATAAACTAATTTCCTATCTCTTCAAAGCCTTCCATACTGTCTCATCCTCTATTACTATCCAAACTCGCAAATCTCCACCTATCCCCCTCTGCACTTGCCTGGTTTAATAGTTACCTATCTGGCAGGGAACAATCAGTCAAATGGCTCTCATCCTCCTCACCTTTCCTTCCCATCTCCACTGGTGTTCCCCAAGGCTCCATCTTGGGACCCCTTTTAACATGTTAACCAATGATCTTTACACCTCATGCAAAGAATCCTCCCTTATTCAGTATGCAGACAACTCCACACTTATATCCATCTCAAATAACATTCCTGAACTACACTCCCTGACCCAACAGGCTCTACTATTCACTGAACAATGGCTCTCTCACAACCTATTGATCCTAAATCCCAAAAACCTTCCCCGTTCTCTTTCCCATCACAAGAGCTTCTTTTTTATTACATCTTCTAACAATACAACTATCCAACCTGACACCCACACAAAACTCCTAGGGGTCATTATCGATGATGAACTAAAGTTCAACCTACACATACTCCAATGTATAGGTCTGCTACAATGGAACAAAAAATTCCTAACCCCTGAATCTAGACTTACGCTGGACCAGACACTCCTCCTACCCTCCCTCGTATACGCCGCCTCAGTTCTTACCAATATCCAAGCCTCCACTCTAAACAAACTCCAACAGACTTACCATAAAATAGCCAGATTCATTACTAACACCCCATACAACTCACACCACTGCATTTCTTTAAACTCTCTTCAATGGCTTGAACTTCCCCAATTTCTGCTATCTTATCAATTTCATATGCTACACTCTATTCTTTATAAACCCTCCTTCTGTCCATCTCTATCTTCCTTAGTCTCCATCTACATCCCATCCCGGACCCTCCGTACTTCTAACAAACGATTACTTGATATCTACCACCCAAAAAGGTCAGTAGACAAACTACTCTACAAATACTCCCTAGCCCATGCTTGGAACAAACTTCCCCTTGACTTGTGTTCAATCTCCCACACCTCACACTTTCAAAATTAACTAAAAGTTTATTTTCTCAATTCCAGAACCTGCCCTTGCCATGACCCTACCTAGTCTTCCTTCCCTTTATCTACCCTCAAAAGGACCATACTTAGTACCTCATTACACTTCTCTCTCCAATGTGTCTACTATGCATTTGCATAATTTTATACAAACAAAAAATTGTTATTGTTGACCTATTGAACTATATCAATGTAAAATTGTTACTTGGCTTCTTTTTAATGCAACTTTAACTTTATGCATGTAGCCCAACATATGTGAATCTTTTTACTGTAACTGCTATTATATCAATATTGTTTAAAATTGTACTTGTTTAAAATGTACTACTGGAGCTTTTCTCCTTGGGTCTCCACTGAAAATGGGCCACACGCCCAGTTGGACAAACCCGGTTAACAAATGTCAATAAATAAATAAACAAATAAATAAATAAAGAGTAGAATTGCCACTGTCAAACTGATCAGCTTGTTTCTTAAAATGTTCCCTTTTAAGAAAAGAATGTGGGTCTTTTGATTTACAAAATCTTTTCAAATGATTGCATTTATTATATTTGTTGCATTGTTGACTAAAAGCAACATTTTTCCCTTTTAGATTCAGGACTTCCACCACAATTATGACAGTTGGCAATGAAACTAGGCTGGGGCCCATGCTTTGAGATTACCAACTCACTGTTGCATTTCACTGAGACTGTGCGAACTCTGAAATTTGCTGGAAAGTTCTGAGGTTTACCAGCGAGTGCTCAGGGATTAGAGTTGCAGCCATGTGCTTGGGCCTGTTTCTTTTAACCACATGCTGCATACTACCAACATGAGCTTCATCACTGTGCCTTCTAGAGCTGTTCTCGTTTGTAAGCATATTTGTGTGCTTTTCTGTGAGCTCGCATATCTGACAAATCTCAATGGCCTTATTCAAAGTTAAATCACTGTCACAAAGAAAAATCCTTCTCACAGCATCATCTTTTATACCGCACACAAGTCCGTCTTTATCAACTCATCCCTTAAGTTACCAAATCTGCATGTTTTAGCTTTATTTCTCAAGTCTGTTATATATGCTACAAAACAGTTTCACCAGGCTTTTGATCCCTTGTGTAAACTAAGTGCCTTTCCATTGTAACATTTGTCTGGGGGTTACACATTTCTTTAAATTTACATTTTAAGCACTCTGGGTCCTCCCTTGACTCAGCCAATACAGTAATATGACAGTTTCCCCCGCTGCTGTATTGATAGCAGGTGTATACACAAATGAGCATTCCATTTCTATGGCATCTGACCCAGCTAAATTAAGCAGAATAAATGCCTTTGTATGGTCATCTTTATCAGAAAATGCAGCCTGCATGAAAATGTACACTTACTCAAACACATTCAGTTCTCAGCAATATTACTGTCAGCACAAGTGCACTGGGTTTCTGAAATTCATCTGCCTTGCCCACAAAGTATGCACAAACAATGAAAATATGGCCCTTGTAATTATGTACAAACTGTTTTGTGAGCTTGCAATAACATTCAAATGCACAATACACTCTCTGAAATACTGTACTTCACGAAATATGCTCTGTAATGACTACTCCGCGCAATATGCCTTGTAATGGCTGTACTTCACGAAATAGCTTTACTGTAACACTGTGCAAACACTTTATATATACTTCTGATAACGGCTATCTTTGCTTAATACGAAAAATACATGCTTTGTGAAAATGCGGTTGTTTCCCTTGATTTTATTCATTCTATGCGATTCAGACTATTTCCAACATTTTCTGTAGTAATTTGAATATTTTTATCAATATCGTACATATCGGTTTATGCGAATATCATTTAGAGCATTTTGTATGACCCATTTCATATTATACGAAAAGAAATAGGGCTAAGCAAGTTTTAATATTTGTAATTCGTTTCTGACCTGTTTTGCGAAGTATGCAAAATTTAGGGCTGATCCACTTGTCTATATTCCTCTAGATCAAAGCAAGTGCCTTAAGCCCTTGTAGCCATGCTGTCTCTGATTTCAAGCCCTTTGGAAATGCCAATTCTGACTCCGTGCCCTTTAGACATGCCACTTCTGGCACCATGTCGCTCGTTCATCTCCAACATATATGACAAGGCGGCTGGGGATTTGTACAGATGCTTTAATACATAGAAACATCAGGATGGATAGCAGTATCATCAAATACGAATAAACTAGTTAACAGACAGACCTTACATCTCTAACTACAAAATGGCAGTCAAGCTCACATGTGCTCAGTATTTATACACTTGTGCAAGCCCTTGGATAACTTCTTAAAAGTATATAAGCACATATTGATCTACACATACTATCGAGAAGATCCAATAATCCTTGTGAAGAAAAGGTGGGATGGACGTGTTCAGTGACCATTCGGACTTTTGACTTCACATGCCAATTCAAACTGCTTAGATCCAAAATTGGTCTGAGGTCCCCCGTTTTCTTGGGTACTAAAAAGAAGCATGAGTAAGTTCTAAATCCTATTTGATCTGGTGAGACCTCTGGGATGACTTTTTTGTAGCAGCTTTTGAGTTGTTTTGTGCTTCGCCCTTCCTCTGACTGGGTGAAATTCAGGAAGTTTTTTTCTTTTTATAAACAGGGGCTTAGAAAATGCAATGAAATAACCTCTGGATATAATTTTTAGCGCCCAGGTATCTTGTTACATTTGCTCAGGCTTCTGGGTGTAGAGATAACAGTTCCTCCAGAGTGTGACAGTTGGGCAGAGGTTCAGGAGTGCTGAAAAGGTCCTTCTGGAAAGGTCCTTGAGATTTTCAGAAATACATTTTCTTACCACCTCTCTGATTCCTGGAAATGATCCAGTGAGGGATAGAGAACTGGATTCCTATGGCAGACCGGTCTTTCCATCTTGTTCATTTCGGGTTAGCATCTCTTTTACTGAGGGACAAAATAAGGATGTGCCATTGAATGGGGCATTGATAAAAGATGTCTTAAAGGGTACCACAAAGTCACAGCTGCATCCAGGCATGGCTCCTAAGGGCAATGCCTGAACCAGCCACTTGTGAGATGCCTTCAGCAGTGTGACAGATCAACCTAACTGGAGAATCTGAGACCAACAAGAGAGTGCCCAGCTATGAGGAAGTTCTTTTGAAGTATTCTGCGGACAGAGCGCAGTATTTGAAAGCTCTTTGGTCGAATGTCTCTGAAGCCTTATGAAATGCGCTATGTTATTAAGAGACCTCAGTGCAATGGTTATCAAGGCAAAGATTCACTTTCTGAATTTGTCTAGACACCCTGTTTTGCAGATGAAAAGAGCAGCTATGATCTGCTAGCTCTTTCCTGGTGGCTGCCACCACCACCACCATGGCTTCAACCAGAACTCATTGCTCCAGTGGGATCTGTCTTTTGGAGAGGCTAAGAACTTGTCAGGTCTCTTTGGGATAGGTCTGATGGATTCCAGTTCCTTCCAAGCCCAGAGGAAGACCAAATAAGTTCATTCACCAGGGGGTAACCCAAGATGTAGACAGGCCAGAACCAAAAGCTTCCAAAAATACAGATTCTTCCAGAGAGGGTTTTTTTTGTTTGAGGATTTCTAAAATTTCTCTGAAGGTGATGTCATCTGGTAGTGATCTGAGGAACCCTTCTCCGTCACCAAAATTGGTATCCTCCATGAGTAACTATCAAGGACTCAATGTGTCTTTTTTACAAGTCCTTTTCTGATGTGCCTCCTATGTGAGGTATTCAGGGGAGGTGTCAGAAGAGAGGGGAAGTTCTTCCATCAGAACTGATTGGACACTTGTTGGAAATGGCTGTCCCTGTGGAGTAGGTCTGACCAGCTCAGAGCTACAAGGGGAAGGGGGTTGGATCCAAAAAATGAAAAGGTCATTCTCTAGAGAGAGAAAAGGCCCTTTCCAAAACCTTTAAGGCCGACAGACTCAAACAGGCTTTGATCAACATTCTCTGAGCCGAAACTCCCAGCAAAGGTAGGTCTCAACAACTTTCAGATACGTGCTTCAGGGATGGAACTGGACCCAAGCTCTCCAGGGCCAATGCTGAGGAGGAACAATGGATATGACAACATCAGAGTCAAGCCAGGCCCTTCAGATCTGATGCAGACACTTGGGAACCAGGACCCCTTCTGATCAGAAGGTATCTCAGAGGAACTAGTCAAGGATATAGTTGGAATCAAAGAAGCTATTTTTTTTTTATTCCAACACATGAGCTTTTGGGATTTTGGATCCTAGGACTCCATAATCACTGGATGGAGTGGAGAAGGAGATACAATAGTTTTAGATGTCACATAAAGACTGTTACAGAGGTTTACTTAGTGGTTGTATTGCAACACTATGTATTTACAGGATTTTAGTATGAACATACCATCATATATCATATATTATATATTCATAGATCATACATTTGTATAGCATCATATTATTAGTGTGTGTATATATATATAAAAAAACTTTGTCATGTACTTTGTATTCTACTTTACATAACATACATTAGTATTTCTGAATAGCATACATAATTCACTAATTTAGGCATCTCCCACCAATATCAATTAAAAAGATAGACATTAAAGAAATAGATATCAATAAGTGAAGATTGCAGTAATGTACATATTAATCACTAGTACTATAGTAGTTTCTGTTTTGTTGTAATCAGCAAAGTAGTACTAAGTATACTTTAGTATAATTTTAAACATTATATGGTCAAGTGAAGTTAACATTATGCATTTATTTATATACTTTTTAGAATTGATGTAGTATAACTATTGTAGCATATTAGAATATAGTATATTGTATTGCACATGCTGATGCATTTTTACAACTTAATGTATGACTTTTTCTGTTTTTGTTTTTATATGGATATTACTTTAAATGAAGGAATGTATTTTTTTGGCCCCTAAATTTGTATTTAAAGGGTTGATTGATTAATTACGAACATTCTGATGAAGTCCATATAGTGGATGAAAGCGCTAAATCTGTAACAATTCTGTTTTAAACATGTTATTAAACCTGTGGTATCATAGCTAGCTGGTTCGTTTTTCTTCTGAGGAATCCAACACTATTAGTGTTACTTGTTTTTGGATTATTTTCTTTAATTCCAACACATGAGCTTTTGGGATTTCGGATCCTGGGACTCCACAATCACTGGATGGATTGGAGAAGGAGATACAATAGTTTTAGATGTCACATGAAGACTCATGGATCCGATATGGGACAAAGTTAAGACCCCATCTGGATCTGAGCACTGAAATTTTTGCATCATCCTAGCCACATTCACTTCCAATAAACTGCTGGTGGACCTACAGAAAGTAGTGGATGGTGGCTTGGAATGTTAATTTGGTGTTTGAGGCAATGGAGAATGTAGGGTGAATAATATGGGCTTCATGACGTATTCTAGAGCAAGGCTCCTGTGAAAAGTACCAGGCTTCTGATCAGAGAGTGGTGCTGTAGGGCTTACTGAAACAACAACAGGAGCCAAAGCCTTTGGATCAGAGGGTTTCAGATCCAAGTATTGGGTCTTTGGATCAGACAGTGTCAGATTTGAAGTTTTTCCTGCTCTTGGATGGCAGCTCTGACAAAGACCTGGGTGATTCAGTAAGGAGCGCTTTCCATACTCTAAAGGAGCAGACCTGCTAGTTTTGGAGGGAGTTTGAGTCCCAGAACATGATGCAGCAGGGAGAAGACCTTTCAAAATCAACTTGTTCCATCTATCTGACAAGGCTCGTAAACTGAAGGTGGAACATATATCCAAGACAGTAAATGGACTCTTTGTGGGCATCCAAATTACGGATTTTATGCCCACAAGAAGTGCATTTCTTAAATCCTGTCAGTTTATCCAACATGATAGGCAACAAAGCAGAGAAAACCAATACATGTAAAAAGAGGGGAATTTTTTTTTTGGGGGGGGGGGTAAAAAAATTAGGAAAAAGATTTTCATTACCAGCAATGGTAATCTGAAGAGACTGCTATCAGTAAAAGGCTAAGTAAAGAAAAATACCAGCAATGGTAATAAGGATTTACTGTTTCTCGGAATAGTAGGAAGAAGAAATTAGCAAAAAAGTTCCAACAACCTGCGAAAAAACTAAGAGGGAGGATAGCTAAAGTTAAAGTTTTGACAAGATCAAAAAAGTTGAATTAACTCAAGAAAATATCACTGCTAAAGCTCGAGAGAGGAACCGGTTTCTGTTTGCGATGACAAATGAGATTTCAGGTAATGGGGATGGAATATGGCATTGTGGGTAGAGGGAGGAGCTTGTGAGCTGGATCCAAAGTCTGAAGTATGTGGCAGAGTTGGATCTGGGGATCAGATAGGAATCCCATGGGCTGAGGAAGAATGAAAAGGACAACAGCATATCCAAATGTTTAGCAACAGGTATGATAAACTAAAGCTATAGATGCTGGGTCAGGTTTGGTATGAGTGTATAAAAGCTTAAAAGATTGATGAACTTTATACATTCTATCTGCCTTTTAGGGGCAGCAGTCTGACTATCAGGAAAATTGCAGGTAGTGACACACATCCTCCAGAGCTGACAGAACTGGAGGAATGGGTGCAGCTTTAGGAAATTCTTTCTGTAACAGCTCATAATATTTTCTGAGGGACTGAGAAACCTCAATATTCTCCCATTGAAAATACTGGCAGATTTTGGAAATAGTCTCAGAAAGAGAAACTTTCACAGGGAAAATCAGGAACTTAGCTCTTCCCTGATTCTGAATCAGACAACTGAGGAGAAAACTATGCATTTGTCCCTTTATCTTCCAGTCTATATTCAGAAACTGGAATCTCTTCAGAAAAGGTCTCTCTCACCAGAAATCACTTTATAAGGATCAATAGCCTGAATTAAAACCTGAGACACACACAGTAAACTACTCCCGTCTAAAGAAAATTGAGGAGTAGATACAAGTTTAGTTTTCTAATTCTTTCTCACAGGAAAAATGTGGCCAGCTGTGTTATTAATGTCAGCAACAACTTCCTCAGGGATATGCACAACATTCTGACCAAACAGGGAAGTCTTTCCTGTTCCCTGTCCAAGGACCAACAAGAGTGGCTCTCTTAACAGCAGCCATAGAGGTTATCGCTAACCCTGGTTTACAGTGGGTGTAGGTGCTAAACCAGAAGTATCTAGGATGAAAGATTAGTGGTCTAAGGAATACCCTATGGCCACAGCAAAGTGACCTACCTGCAAATAAGGCAAACTGCTAGCCAGCTTGGGTGGCAAAGGCTGTTTAACTTTCTTTTTGCTGCTGGAAGAACCAACCAGACTGCTAGTTTGTTTCGTGGTCAAGTTGAAAATGATGTCTCTTTCCTAGGGAAGACAGGCAACTAAAGATGGTAAAAACTGAAAGTCTTTAAAAGTCACTTTCACACAACAACACAGAAAAAAAGCACTTTAAAGCATATTGTCAACCCCCAAAAGTAAAATAAACACAATTTCTCCATAGAAAAAATGATTTTCAATCACTTCAAAAAAGAAGTTATGTATTTAATGTTCCATCTGTGTTTATTTTCATTCTTCCTCAACTAATGGGATCTGATCTGATCTTCAGATCTGACTCTGCCATTTTACTAGCTCGTGGCCACCAATGAACTCTCGAGTTCCTTCCCTACCCATAATGCACCACCCCTAACATCCCTCAGATCTTGTTTGCAGCTTGACAGGAAGCCAATAATAGTAGTACCACAACTGGAGTTCAATACAAAGGACGCAGGTGTCCTTATGTAGCGCATTCCTCCAGAAGTCAGTTAAGAAAAATGGAGGGGGATGGTGAGTGGGAGTTGAAGAATGAAAATGGACAATACAGATGGAACATTATAGTAAGTACATAATTTCTTTATCTGATGTTCATTTTCATGCCTTCCTCAATTAATGGACAAAGTTCCCAGCTACCTACATTCCTGAGTGGATTTGAAGGATATTCCTGAGTAAGGTTCAACCAAAGGCTGCTCTTCCCCTAGACCAACTCTAGTTTGTAATGAATAAAGGTGAGGATGTGATCAAGTTGCAGCTGCACATACATAGTCCATTGAAGCTCTAGACTGGAATACAGCAGAAGTTGCCATAGATCTGGTTGAATGAGCCTTTAATGGTTTTGGTAAGGAGAGATTACATTTTTATAGACAAAGGAGATGCAATTTGTCAGCCATCTAGCTAGCGTTACCTTTGTAACCGATTTGCCCAATTTATAATGAGCAAGGAAACAAATTAACTGATCCATTTTTCTAATCTCTTTTGTTCTGTCTAGGTACAACGCAATTCTCTATGAACATCCTGTAAATGCAGCATAAATTCCTCTATTTGTATATTGTGGGAAAAATACTGGCAAGTCAATGTATTGGTTAATACTGGATTATTCCATATTACTTTCGAATACTTAGTAAGTCTGTACAATTATATATATTTTTTATTATTATTTATTTATTTTTTGACTTAAGATGAGTTTAAGTTCACTACTTCTCCTACTTTTGTAGAGATTTATGGACTGAAAATCTTCCACACAGAGAAGTTTCTTATACTGTTTTGTTTTTGGACCCACTACACTTTAGTGGGTTGTTTTCAAACTTCAGGGATACCATGGAGATGCTTTTTTTTTTTTTTTTGTTAATACTGGATTCTGACACCACCTTAGGAAGGAAGCATTAGTACGCAACATGACCCTATCCTTATGAAAAATCAAATATGGGAGCTTAGAAAATAACGCTTGAAGTTCTGAAATTCTTCTAGCAGATGTAATTTACTAAAAAGACAAGTTTTACAGGTCAAAAATTTAAGATCACATTCATCTGCAGGTTCAAAGGGAGAGTCTATTAAGGCTTGTAGTAACAAATTAAACTGGGGACTTAGCAGAAGAGTAACTTTCAAAACTACTTTACAGAGGGAACAATTTTGAAATCCCACATGAATGTTAGAGATTGCTGTGAGTTGAACTTTAGTAGTTGATGAACTAGCACCCTCATTAAAAAAACTTGCTAAAAATTCTAGAACAGAATGAACTGGAGCTGAAAAGGGGTCTTGATTTTGTTTTGCCCGATAATCAAACCTTGCCCTTTTACTGCTGTAAAGTTTCCTAGTGGAAGGTTTATGGGAAGATAAAAGTATGGAATGAACAGAGGAAGAAAGCATTGGATGCCTGGCTATTAAAGGAATTGGAGAAACTATGCTGTTAGTTTGAGAGATCCTGGTGAACCGTGCCTGTTGGGTGAGACAGGTGGTCTGGAATTGGATCCAGAATCCAAGATGGGTATAGTGGATGAGGCCAAAGGAAGGGGAACCAAATCTGCTGAGGCCAGTAAGGTGCAATAAGGATGACTTACCTCTTCAACCAGGCTGCTTTCTGAAGGAATTTGGGAATTAGGGAAGTTGGAGTATGAGTATACAGAAGACTGGAGGGCCAATTGTAGAGCAGAGCATCCAATTGTAGAGCAGAGCATCCCTTGGTCATTCCGCCAGTGGGTGGGGGTGTCAGGTCAAAGAAACTGCTGCACTTGTTGTTTAGGGGAGATGCAAAAGGATCACAGAAAGGCTGGCCCCACTGAATGAAAATCATTTCAGTCACTGTTGCTGAGTGACCTAGGGCTTGCAGAATCAATCGGGCTGAAGTTCTGGTACTGTAAATTTTCCCGACCTGCTTTCTTACTGTCTGCACTCTTTATAGAGGAAGAGAAGCTACCATAGACACTGTGCTGAATACTATTCCTGTGACTTCTAATGTCTGGGTTGGTTGTAGATGAGACTTGCAATTTATAGTCATTCCAAGATTCACACAGATCTGTAACACCTGATCCCAAGCTTCTATCAGTCAGCACCTGAATGTGGTGGTAATGAGACAGCTGTCTAAATATGGAAACACCCGGAATCCCTGCAGTCTTAATGAGCTGCAACCACTGCCATGCACCTGGTGAACACCCTGGGGGCTACGCAAATGTCACTGAAGCATAAACATGCTTCTTAAATCTGTCTACTGCCCTTTACTCTATTAGAAGGATGGACAGATAAACTCTGTTCAGTAAATTCCTTTTTTGTTGCCGCCACCACAACCATGGCATCTACTGGGACCCCTTTACTCCAATATTCCTGGCCTACAGGTGGAGCCAGAATACTGTCTGGTCTCTTGAGGATTTGCTCAATCATATCAGGTTCCTTACACATCCGCCTGCAAATCAAGTCAATAAGTTCATTGGCCGGCTGAGTAAACAGAGGTAGATGGACCAGTAAATGCTTACAGAAATATGGATTCCTCAGGAGAAGAGTTTTGGGAAGACAAGCCACCCTTTTGTTTTTAGAATCTCAAGAATGTCTCCAAATGAGACATTATCAGGTGGTGATTTTGGGGACCGTTCCCTTCATCGAAATCAGTATCTTCAGTGACAGACTTCTGAGGAGTCTCCCATGTGCCGCCAATTCCTTGGGGGGTGGTACAGAGAAGTATCAGAAGAGATCAAAATACCCTGCGGGTAAGAAACTTTGGACTTGCTGTCCCTGTACATTAGGATGTTGAGGACTACGGTGCAAAGTCATTTGGGAAGCAGACAGTGGATCCAAGGGGTAAGGACCCATCTGACCTGCCAGAGAAGAGAATATTCTCTCCGCTACCTCAAACGCAGACCGCTCAAGACAGAAAGAAGGCAACGGAGCTGAAAAAGCAAGTTTCTGGCCCATCACCTCCCTCTGCCCCAAGAGCAATCCACCCGAGGTGGAAGTTGGAGCCCAGCGGTCCAGTGCCAAAACTCAGATAGGAAGAGACTGCTCCAAATATCTCGAAGTCAAACCCATCCTCTTGGATCAGATAGGGAAGCTTCGGCTTCAAGAGTCATCTGGCTCTGAGGATATTGGAGCTGGTGCACTCAGAGCAGTAGTCAGATCTGAAGACTGTGTTCTCTCTGGATCCGAACCAGATGAACACACAAGGTTAGGATCAGAGGTCTCTAAAACCACAGGCTGAATTAGAGAAGGAGCTGTTATCAATGTAGTGGTAGATGGATGGACTTCCTGACCTGAAGGAGTAAGAACAGTGAGAACTTCCTTCTGAACTTGTTCTGTGAAACATTTCCTCATAATCTTCTTCACATCCACTTCCATGAGACTCCTGGAGGAATGAGAGGATACACCAGGGATGGCGATTTTGAGTGCCTCTCTAAAAATGGAGACAGCACCCTGGAAGGAACCAGATCAAGACTTTATGAATATGTAGTTCTTGGTACAGGCTGTGGATCCAAAGATGTATGATACAAAATATGTTTGGTCGGATCAAAGGATGTAGGATCCGACATACATGTGGTCAGATCCAATGATGGTCAGATCAGACATATCTTTGGATCCAATCTTTCTTTTTCCTTGGTTCAGAAGTAGAGGCTGGAGAATCAGAGGACCTAAACCTTTTTAACGTGTCTTTCATAGGTGTTTACTAGCTAACGACCATGACGGCTTTTTAAGCCTAGCCATGCATCCCAAATCTCTGAGTAGTTCTGATACCCTTGATAAGTGTAAGCATGGTCCTGGGAGATTAAAGACTTACAGGTTACCTGTTTGCATCAGAGACACAAGTGCCAAACCAGGGATGAATTTCTGGTTTCCCACCCAATTGTCTAAGTTGCATTTCAATTGGATTAGGGTAGAACTCTGCTTTACATGGATGGGGAGCCTGTTCCATAGACGGGGTAGTCTCTGGGATATATACCTATTTCTCCAGCAAGTCCTATTTATATCACAGGGAAGGTTAAGTCTTTAGAATGGGTAATTCTGGTACTGTCTGTTTTGTGGATATACAGGAGGTCCATCAGAGTGGGGTCTGACAATGCCCTGTATGCCAGGCATATATCTCCCCTCAAAAGCCTGTAGGAGACAGAATACAGGGATAGGGCATTGAGGCGGTCTGCATAGGACATATTACTTATGCCCTGTATTCTTTTAGTGAGGAACCTCTGTGGATGTTCCAGTTGTTGGATATGCCTGGTTAGGTACACACCAACGGGGGCATTGTACTCAATGATAGGTCTGATGAATGTCAAATACAGTGGAACAATGACTTCCTTGGACTTAGATGCCATACCTTTGTTTATAAGTTGCGCAACACAGAATGATTTCCTCACCACTGTAGACACATGATGATCAAAGGCTAGATTATCTGTGTGTGTCCCTAAGTCCATGACTACTGGGTCAATTCTAAGGGGTGTGTTGTCAATATGATAGTGCATTTCTTGGCATTTAGTTTTAACCCATGACTGATAGCAGCTGTTTGTGTCACTCCCTCCTACAGAACATGTGTCAGTGGGAGATTCAATGACAGCTCCTGATTTGCAATCTGCAAATTTAGTCAGCAAGAGACCACTGATATTTGCCTTGACGTCTGAGATGTAAATGACAAAAAGGAGAGGTCCAACAGCTGATCCCTGAGGAACTTCACTTGTGACTGGCCTCTATGTAGAGGTGGACTCCCCAAATCTAACTTCCTGGGTCATGTGAGCCAGTTGGCTATCCACTGGGTGACATACGGGTTTGAACCCAACCTCCTGAGTTTGTCAACAATGCCTGAGTGGGGTATTGCATCCAATGCCTTGGTCAAGTCAAGGTAGACAGTGTAAATGATTTTGCCCTCATCCATTGCTTTGGTGACCTTCTCAAAGAAGTCCACCAGGTTAAGTAGGCATGATCTGCCCTTTATGAAACCAAACTGGGTTGGGTCCAGTGTCTGGAGGTTTACTATATCTCTACTGATCATCTCCATAATTCTTTCCATGGCTTTACATACAAGACTAGTGAGACTTAGGGGTCTGTAGTTTCCAGGGTCTGTAGATGGCCCACCTTTGTGCAGAGGGATTACTGTTGCCTTTCTCCAATCATGAGGCATGAAGCCTGTTTGGAGGCTACAGTTAAATAGTAATTCCAGAGGCCCTGATAGGTCATGTTTCATGCTGTTTAGAAGGCATCTTGGGATATTGTCTGGGCCCATTGATGCAGTGTTTTTGGACAGAGAGCATTACAGACCTGTTCCCTAGTGATAGTAGGGGGAGTTATATTTGATACTTCCTGAGGGAAGCTTGAGGGGGAGAGTGGAGCAAAGTTGGAGTTGAATTTATCAGTCAAGAGGTTTGCTATATCTTCTGGCTCAGTACAGGTGGTTCCATTTACAATGAACTGTGTGTTCAATTGTGTATTTCCTTTGAGGTTGTGGACATAGCTAAAGAATGCTTTGTGGCTGTCCTTGGCCTGGGAGGCCAAACTTGCCTCAAATTTGGCTTTGGTAGACTTTGTCCTCTGAGTTGTTAAATATATGTTTGTGGAACTGAACCCTAGCAATGGTTTCAGATAAGGGTGATGGCAGTAATCCCTTCAAAATCAGCATATTTTTTCTTGTCAGTTAAAGCTTGGGGGTTGAACCCACGACAAGTACTACAGTCCTGTTGTAGGTATTCTGGTCCCAAACAATAGGCACAAAGAGAGTGGGCATCTGACAAAGGCAATTTGTGCCCACACTTATCACATTTTTTAAAACCTGCTAGACCCTTCTCAGCCATCAAAGTAGTTAAGAGAGAAGAGTTAAAGTAAACTTTTTTTTTGGCAGACAAAGGGAATATGAAAAGAAAAATACCAGCAATGGTATTTAAGAACTACAAAAAAAGAACTTGTAGAAAAAAAAAAGAAAATACCAACAATGGTAATTACGTAAAGAAGGCAAAGGGAAGAGGATAGGTCCACCATGATGGTAGAAAAAATTTTCAGCCAAAATAATAAAAAATAATGGCAGAAATGCCTTAAGAAGAAAAATGATTAAAAGATGAAAGAAATAGCTGTTTATAGAGGAATTTAAGATGGAGATAGGACAAATTAACATACCTCTCACTAAAGACTTAAGAGCTGAAGGCGACCACATCAAAGCTAAAGTGGCAAACAAGATTTGAATGTTACGGATGGTGCATTATGGGTAGGGAAGGAGAGAGAGAGAGTTTGTTGGTGGCCAAGAGCTAGTAAAACAGCAGAGTCCATTAGCTGAGGAAGGCATGTAAAATGGACATCATCAGATCAACTTTTAAACGGACAGGAAAAGATAAGAAAAAAACAGTTACGTTTTTGTGACAGTCCATTAAAACAAAAACTCCTAGGTTATAAATAACTTTCCAGAACAGAAAAGTACAATAAAACAAACAATGTTTATAAATGCAGGTTTCCCCCAAAGGGAACTTATCTGCCCAAAAAAGGAACTTCACAAGCTGATGACTGATCCTCTAAAGCCTGCACAGGAGTGCTCTCCAAGAACAGAAAAGCTCTGAAGGGCTTGTCACCTGACGATGACTGAGGGTTTGGGCGAGTGGAAGGTGACCTAAAGCTTTTGAAACTGTCTGGCTGTTGTATCCTTATAAGATCATAGGGAGTTTACAAGGCTATCAACCCAGAGGTCATTTTGAGCCTATCCGTTTCATCCCAATGTAATACTATAGATACTCTAAGTCAGTACCTAGGACTGCATTTAGTAATGATGGCCCATGTCCAGGAGGGTTGTGGGAGCTATCCCTGTAAGAATTTACAGTGCCCTATCCACTCGTCCAGGTTCTTTTTGAACAGTGTCATAGAGGTGCTCTGTTTCACATGAATTGGTAGCCTATTCCAAAAATGTGGCAGTTTCTGGGAGACAAATATGCCCCTCCAGCATGTCCTATTCAAGTTGTAGGCCATATTTACATCTCTGGAATGGGTAGCTCTACTCCCATTTGAATTACAGATGTGCAGCAGATTCATTAGGTTTGGGTCTGAGATTGCTCTGTAGGCCAGGCATAAGTCTCCCCTAAGTTGTCTATAGGATACAGTACAGTAACAGAGACTTTAGTCAGTCTGTGTAAGGCATGTGCTGGAGTCCCTTGACGATCTTTGTTAGAAACCTCTGAGGTCTCTAACTGCTGCAGGTGATTTGTACGGTACATGCCAAAAGGGGCATTATACTCAATTATGGGCCTGATTAGTGACGAATATAGAGGGGTTATAACATCCTTTGCTCTACAGGCGATGCCTTTACTAATCAAGTGTGCTATGTAGAAAGCCTTCCTTTCTAGAGTAGACACATGGTGGTCAAAGTTAAGGTCACAGTCAACCTGTGATCCCAGATCCCTTACCACTTTGTGGGTACTTAGGGTATTGTAGTTGTTTTGATAGTATGAAGGGGGCATTGTTTTTGCTGAAAGGAATGATGATGAATTTATCTGCATTCAGTCTGAGTCTGTGTCTAAGATACCAGTCATTGGTATGTGTAAGACCCTCCTGAAGAATACTGACATAATTTGGGGATTCAATAGTTGCACCTGGTTTCCATTTGTCCACAAACTTGGTCAGCCACAGCCCTTTAGTTTTGGCCTGAATGTCTGAGAAGTATATACCAAACAGTAGGGAGCCCAGCACTGACCCTTGTGGCACTTCGCTTGTGACAGGTCTGCTGGTTGATGTGGAGTCACCCACTTTAATAGTGTGCATCCAGTTTGTTTGCCAGTTGGCAACGCATCTTACAACAAAGGGGTTTACATTCAGTTTGCCAAGTTTATCAGTAATGTCCAAGTGGGGGATCGTTTCAAAACCTTTGCAAAGTCATGATATGTTGTGTGCACAAATCTGCCCTTGTCAATGGCCCTGGTCACATTTTTGAAGAAATCCACCAGGTTTAACAGGCAGGATCTGCCGTTGAAGCCAAATTGGGGGGGGTCCTTATTAGTTCAGCAAAAAATCAGTTAATTGAACAGCATTTTCAGTGCAATTCCATCAAACATGCAGTTCGAACTGTTCATACTGAGATCATGGTACAGTGAGGATCAGGAAATTTGCCCTTTCCCCACTGTAGTGTGATCTCAGAGTTGGCGTACATAATTAGCGGGAGGTGAGAGGGCCACAGCCCCCCATATGAGGGGGAATTAGATGAATGGCATTTCCCATGAAATGCAGTTCATTGAACTGACTGTTCAATAAAGTCATACAGACTTCAAATTGGGTTGGATTCAGGTTTTGGAGGTTGCCTATGTTTTTATTAATGAGGTCCATGATGATGCGTTCCATGGCCTTACAGATGAGGCTGGTCAGACTTATGGGTCTAATTCTACAGGTCTGTTGCTAAGACACCTTTGTGGAGGGGAATAACTGCTGCTGTTCTCCATTCCGCAGGAAAAAAGCCTGTGGTTAGGCTATGATTGAATAGGGTACTTAATGGTGATGCTAGTTCATGGCATCATAAGAAATTTCTAGGCCATCTACCCAGAGGTCATTTTAAGCCTAGCCATTTCATCTCAATGTAATACCACAGAAATGCTAGTCAATACCAAAGATTGTATTTAGTGATGACTGCCCATGTGCTGAAGGGTTGTGGGCTCTATCCCTGGTAAGAATTTATAGTGCCCCATCCACCTGTCCAGGTTCCTCTTGATCACTGTTATACAGGTGCTCAGTTTTACATGAATTGGTACCCTGTTCTAAAGACGAGGCAGTTGCTGGGAGATAAATAGGACATGCTGGAGGGACAGATCTAAGTCGCATGCCATATTCAAGTCCCTGAAATGGGTAGATGTAGTCCCCTTTGATTTACGGATTTGCAGGAAGCTGATCAGGTTTGGGTCTTGGATTGCTCTGTAAGCCAAGCATAAGTCTCCTCTAAGAAGTCTACACAATACCGAGTATAGCGACAGGGACTTTAGTCAGTCTGTGTAAGGCACATGCTGGAGCCCCTTGATGATCACTGTTAGAAACCTCTGAGGTTTCCCTTATTGCTGCAGGTGTTACAGTACATGCCAAATGGGGCATTATACTCAATTATGGGCCGGATAAGTGCCGAGTATAGGGGAGGTTATAACTTCTTTTGCTTTTGAGGTGAAGCCCTTACTAGTCAAGTGTGCTACATAGAAAACTTTCCTTGCTACAGTAGACACATGATGGTTGAATTTAAGTAAGTCAACTTGTGATCCCAGGTCCATTACCACTTCATGGGTACTTAGGGCTTTGTTGTTGATTTGACAGTGTGAGGTGACATTGTGCTGAAGGGAATGATGATGCACTACTTTGCATTAAGTTTGAGACCGTGATTAATACACCAGTCGTTGGTGTGTGTCAGACCCTCCTGGAGTATACCGTCATCATTTGGAGATTCAATGATTGCACCTAGTTTGCAGTCATTTGCAGACACGGTCAGCCACAACCCCTTAGTTTTGACCTGAACTTCTGATAGTAGGCTGTCCAGCAGGGACACAGGTGAAATCCCAAGGATGTATTTTCTCTTTCCCATCCAGTTATCCAGGTTGCACTTACAAAGGGATAATAAGGTACTCTGCTTGATGTGGAGAGGGAGTCTATTCTACAGATGAGGGAGTCTCTGGGACACAAAACTGTCCAGTCAATAAGTCCTATTGATATCGCAGACCAGGTTGAGGTCACGCATACGGTTTGCGAGTGGAGCTTGACTTGCAGATATGCAGCAGTCCCATCAAGGTGGGGTCTGAGATTGCTTTGTATGCCAGACAGAGGTCACCTCTGAGGAGTCTGTATGAAACTGAGTAGAGAGACAGGGCTTTTAGCCTATCTGTGTAGAATAGATGTTTGAGGCCCTGGATTCTCCTGGTGAAGAAGCTCTGTGGTCTCTCCAGCTGCTGCATGTGCTTTGTGAGGTACATGCTGAAAGGGGTGTTGTACTCAATAATTGGCCTTATAAGGGAAGAATACAGGGATGTTATGACTTTTGTCCCTGGATGAGATAACCCTTACTTATGAGGTGGGCTATATAGGAAGCTTTCCATACAAAGGAATCACCATGGTGGTCATAAGTCAGGTTGCTATCAACCTGGGTGCCCAAATACCTCACTACTGATTATGTACTTAGGACATTGTTCATCAGCCCCCTTTTCCCATTTTTCTACATGGGGTCGGGGTATTGTATTAACTGTCACCAATTCTCTCGATTGATTGCTACACTCCTGCCTTCTTCAACACTCATGCATGACTGTCGCAGATCTTCTTTCACACAATCCAGCCATCTCTTTGCTGGACATCCTCACTTCCTCTTACCTTCTTCCTATCTGTCCCAAATCTTCCTCATCAGACTGTCTTCTGCTTTTCTACACATGTGCCCAAACCACCATAATCTGTTCTCTTTGATCTTTTCTGCAATTGGAGCTACTCTGACTTCTGCTCTTATGTCCTCATTTCTTTTTCTGTCCCACAGTGGGCATCCTATCACCTTTCTCAGGCAATTAATTTCCATCACCTCTAGCTTATTCAACTGTTCTGCCTTTACTTCCCAGGTTTCTGTACCATACAGCAGTACTGGTTTTGCACCACTGTCTTGTACACCTTACTTTTCAGCTTCTTTGGCATTCTTCTGTCAGACTACACCTGATACTCTATGCCAGTTGGCTGCAGCCCCTTTGATTCTAGATTTGACCTCTTCATTCAGACTATCCTTCTCCTCAACTACTCCTTCCAGATAACTGAAGCTGTTTACTTGTTCCACTAGTTTCCCTTCTATCTCTATTCTCAGCTTCTTCCGATTTCTCCAATTTGCTGCCATTACCACAGTCTTATCTGTGCTTAGTTTCATCCCATGTGCCATCAGATTTGCATTCCATTCTCCTATCCTTTTCTGAAGTTCTAGCTCAGAGTCTGCCTCTACTGCCACATCATCTGCATACAGCAGCTTTATTGATCCGTCCCCCCCAACCTGTTTGCTAATGTAGTCCATCACCAGTATGAACAGCAGTGGGCTCAGAGCTGTGCCCTGATGTATGCTCACAGGCACTGGGAACCCCTCTGTGAGGCTGAACACTGTCTGTATTTTAGTCATTGGGTCCTTATACATAGCCTGCACTAATTCTACCAATGTTTCTGGGACTTCAAACCATTGCAGTACTGCCCAGATCTGCTTTCTTCGACATTGTTGTTAATGTGATAATATGTGGGGATGTCACTCTCCCCAAAGGAGGGGATGATGCATTTTTTTGCATTCAACTTGAGGCCATGTTTCTGGCACCAGTCACTTGTTTGGGGGAAGACCCTCTTGGAGGACGTCCACATCACTTGGGGAATTGATGACTGTGCCCAGCTGTCAGCCTTAGCCCACTGGTTTTGGCCTGCACCTCAAAGAAGTATAGCTCAAATAACAGAGGCCCCAAGTCCAATCACTGGGGTATGTTGCTCATTACGGGTCTACTGCTTGAGGTGGCTTCCCCTGTTTTGATTAGGTGGGTTCTATCAGTGAGCCAGTTTGCTACCCATCTGGTAACATATGGACTGATGCCTAGTTGAGAGAGTTTATCTATTATGCCCAAGTGGGGGAATAGTGTTGAAGGCTTTGGCCAGGTCAAGGTAGGCAGTGTCCTCAGTCTTCCCCTCATCCATGGCTTTGGTCACTGTCTCACAGAAGTTGACCACATTTAACAGACATGACCTCCCCGTGACAAAGCCAAATTGTGTGGGGTCAAGTGTTTGGAGGTTGCCAATGTCTCTGTTAATGAGGTCCATAATCCATTCCATGATCCTGCAGATCAGGCTAGTTAGGCTATGGGTCTATAATTTCCCATATCAGTGGACGCTTCACCTTTGTGTAAAGGGATGACACTTGACTGGGACACAGCCAGTACTCAGGCTTTGGTTGAATAGTGTGCCTAATGGCGCTGCAAGTTCATGCCCGAGTTAATGTAGGATGCAGCCTGGGATGTTATCAGGTTCCATGGAGGCAGTATTTTTTGCCTTTGAGAGGGCATTGATGACCTGTTCCCTAGAGATAAGGGATGGAGGGCAGGTACTGGGGATGTCCTGATTTACTGATAGGGGGGACAGAGGGGAGAAGTTTTCACTGAATCTGCCAGCCAGTAGATTGGCTATATCTACAGTATGTGTACATGGTGTCCTTAACCACCAGTTCTGAACAGACCTGGGTGCTTCCTTTGAGATTGCAGACATATGTGAAGAAGGCCTTAGGAGTGTCTATAAGTAGATGTGGCCAATTTGGACTCTAAGTTGGCCTTAGACGATTTCACTAGTGCTCTTATTTGCTTGTTCAGGCTAAATAAGAGATTGCTTCCAGTTGGGGACCTGCTCCTTTTTGGTCCTGGCCAGCAATTTTTTCCTTTTTTTATATAGTTTATTTATTGCAGATGTCCACCAGACAGGTTTACTCTTCCTTGTGGAGGATAATTTTATCCTGTCGGATATTCCTGACTCCATGTATCTATATGGTTGATGTGGAGTCACACACTTTGAGAAGTGTGTGTCTGGTTTGTTAACCAGTTGGCAAGCCATCTTACAACAAAGGGGTTTACATTCAGTTTGCCAAATTTATTGGTAATGCCTGAATGTGGGATTGTGTCAAAAGCAACTGTCAGGTCAAGGTATGCTGTGTGCACAGATCTGCCTTTGTTAATGGCCTTGATCATATTTTCAAAGAAATCCACCAGATTTAGCAAACAGGATCTGCCCTTCATGATGCTGAATTGGATAGGTGTTTGGAGGTCACCCATGTCTTTATGAGGTCCATAATGGTATATTCCATGGCCTTACAGATGAAGCTAGTCAGGTTTCTGGGTCTGTAATTCCCCAGGCCTGTTGCTTTGCCACCTTTGTGAAGGGGAATAACTGTTGCTGTCCCCCATGCCACAGGAACAAAGCCTGTGGTTAGGTTGTGATTGAAAAAGGGACTTAGTGGTGATGCTAATTCATGTTTTAGCCTGTTTAGAAGACAGTCTTGGATGCCGTCTGGCCCCACAGAGGCTGTGTTTTTTTCCCTTAGGCAAGGCTTTGAGGGACCTGCTTATCGGATATGTAGGGGGGTGGGGTTTGGGGGAAGGTTTGTTATAAGTTAGGAAGGGATAAGGGAGTGACATTTTAGCCAAACCTATCCACTAGCGTGTTTGCTATCTTTGCGGGGTCAGTGTGTGTGATACCGTTGGCCACTAGTTCTGCACATGCTTGGGTTCTACTCTTTAGGTTATGTATTGCAGCTGGTTATCCCTGGCTGTACTTGGAGGATTTGACAAGTTGTCTTATTTGCCTGTTGTGGGTGCTTTTCCATTGTTGGGGCCTTCCCTTTGTTTTCTTGGATAGTAACTTTTTTGCGTTTATTGTAAAGTTTGTAGACACTGGATGTCCGCCATGGCAGCTTGTTTTTACTTGGGGCTCTGGCTTTAATTCTTTCTGCAAAGCAGAGTTTATACATTTCCATGTCTCAAGATGCTCACTCTGCATTCCTTGAGACATTGGAAAATATAAAGGTCCTACCCAACACCATAATCTTGGGTGATTTCAACTATCCTGGTATAGACTGGGTGAACTAACAATGTTCCAACTCCTGTAATTCCCCAGGCCTGTTGCTTTGCCACCTTTGTGGAGGGGAATAACTGTTGCTGTCCCCCATGCCACAGGAACAAAGCCTGTGGTTAGGTTGTGATTGAAAAAGGGACTTAGTGGTGATGCTAATTCATGTTTTAGCCTGTTTAGAAGACAGTCTTGGATGCCGTCTGGCCCCACAGAGGCTGTGTTTTTTTCCCTTAGGCAAGGCTTTGAGGGACCTGCTTATCGGATATGTAGGGGGGTGGGGTTTGGGGGAAGGTTTGTTATAAGTTAGGAAGGGATAAGGGAGTGACATTTTAGCCAAACCTATCCACTAGCGTGTTTGCTATCTTTGCGGGGTCAGTGTGTGTGATACCGTTGGCCACTAGTTCTGCACATGCTTGGGTTCTACTCTTTAGGTTATGTATTGTAGCTGGTTATCCCTGGCTGTACTTGGAGGATTTGACAAGTTGTCTTATTTGCCTGTTGTGGGTGCTTTTCCATTGTTGGGGCCTTCCCTTTGTTTTCTTGGATAGTAACTTTTTTGCGTTTATTGTAAAGTTTGTAGACACTGGATGTCCGCCATGGCAGCTTGTTTTTACTTGGGGCTCTGGCTTTAATTCTTTCTGCAAAGCAGAGTTTATACATTTCCATGTCTCAAGATGCTCACTCTGCATTCCTTGAGACATTGGAAAATATAAAGGTCCTACCCAACACCATAATCTTGGGTGATTTCAACTATCCTGGTATAGACTGGGTGAACTAACAATGTTCCAACTCCTATGCTCAGCGATTCATAGAATTTATAAATTCAAATGCCCTTGAACAACTAGTATGTTCCCACACTAAAGGGGACAACATATTGGATTTAATCATGACAAATATGGGCACCCACTGTACCACACCCGTTATGACTCCCTCCTTGGTCAGATCCAACCACAAACTGATAACCCTGGACATCTTCACCCCTCCACCTCCCCCAGTCAAAGAAACCATAGTCAAAAACCTTTCCAAAGCAAACTTCAAACTACTTGCATCCGAAGTGGAAAGTTTCACTATTCCCTTCCAGAAGGATAATGATATCCAGGATGCGGAATCCTACACCAAGGCACTCTATATGCATCTTCAAGACTGCATGGACCGTGCTATCCCAAATAAAACCAAGACTCCTTCCTCAAGCAAGAAACCAGTCTGGTGGACCTCGGCCATAAGCAAACTTTACAATAAAAGGAGGAGACTTGTACAAAAAAAGGCCAAATCTCAAGTAGAAAAATCACCTCTGATCAGCATTAGTAAGAAATTGAGGGCCCTCATCAAGTCAACTAGAGCTAATTTTGAAAAGAAAGTTGCCAAGGATAACCATAAGGCCTTCTATGGCTACATCAAAAACCTAAATGGCAACGCTCAGGTCTGTTCTGAGCTAGTACAAAATGGAACAAAATACACTGACCCTTCTGACATTGCCAACATCTTGGCTGACAGGTTCAGTGCAAATTTCTCCCCCCCTCACCACCTACAGGGCCTATTACCATTCCAGGGGATTGTGCAAGTCCAATTATTACTGATACGTTGGTTAACAAGGCTCTATCTAAAGCTAAAAACACTGCCTCCATGGGACCAGATGGTGTCCCAGGCTGTGTCATACGTGAGCTCCAAAAGGAATTAACCCCGCATCCTAATACCCTGTTCAGTCTCAGCCTCTCCACAGGATATGTGCCCATAGAATGGCGCACGGCAACGGTGGTCCCACTACACAAGGGTGGGGCCACAACTGACCCTGGGAACTACCGACCAATAAGCCTTACCAGTCTGTTCTGTAAGGCTATGGAGAGAATCATTATGGAACTCATAAATGGAGAGATTGGGAACCTCCAGTCGCTGGACCCCACACAGTTCGGCTTCAAGGGCAGATCATGCCTCCTGAACCTGGTGGATTTCTTTGAGACAGTTACTCAGGCTATAGATGAGGGAAAGGAGGTACACATGGCTTACCTTGACCTTGCTAAAGCATTTGACACCATTCCCCATTCAGGTATTATTGATAAGCTCACCAGCCTGGGCATAAACCCTTACATCACAAGATGGATCGCAAACTGGCTCTCAGACAGATCCTATTAAGTAAGAGTAGCGGGATCTATGTCCGAATCCAGACCAGTAACGAGTGGTGTGCCTCAGAGCTCTGACCTGGGGCCCCTCTTGTTTGGCATATACTTCTCAGAAGTACAGGCAAGCACGAAGGGCTGTGGCTGACTAAGTTTGCGGACGACTGCAAACTGGGTGCTATAATAGAGTCTCCGGCCGACATGGAGTTCCTCCAGAAGGGCCTAAATGAGATTGATGCATGGTGTCAAAGCCATGGTCTCAAGCTAAATGCAAAAAAATGCGTAGTAATCCCCTTTGGAAAAAACAGAGTACCCGCAAACTACAACATAGGAGGTAATCCCCTGAAATCTGAAGAAGAAATAAGGGATCTAGGGACCCAAGTAGATAGTCAGCTTTCCTTTGATAACCATGTTGCCAAAGTGGTTAGAAAATCCTTCTGTGTGACCCATCTGATCACGAAAGGGTTCGCATCAAGATCTAAGGATGCAATGGTGCCCCTCTACTCTTCTCTCATCAGACCAATTATTGAGTACAATGCACCAATTGGAATGTACCTGGCTAGACATCTCCAGCAGCTGGAGAAACCACAGGGATACCTAACCAAGAGGATTACTGGCCTCAAACAGTTGCTCTATGCAGCACGATTGAAAAAGCTAAGACTGTTCTCTGCTGCATACCGCTTTCTCAGAGGCAATCTCTGTCTAATGTACAGAGCCATGTCCAACCCAGAATTGTTGAACATGCTCCATCTTAGCAAAACCAAATCTACTCGAGCTACACGCTCTAGGGATATAAACCTCAACACAACAATGAATAGAACATGCTGGAGGGATAGATTCCCTTCGCAGAGACTTCCCTTACTATGGAACAGGGTCCCAATCTACATAAGACAGAGCCCCTCACTATCACTCTTCCAAGAGGAACCTTGATGAGTGGATGGGTAACAGAAAGTTCACACCGGGGATCACACCAACAGCACTACTAGATAGGGGCCAAGGGTACTAGCTGCTAGTACAAGGGTCTAGGGAACTACTAAAGGGGCGGTGAATACCACACAATGTGGCTGGGCTAATATATGCCCTCGGGCAGATAGCCCAGTACCAACCTATGAACCTATTTATGCAAGTGACTGTACAGGGCTTTATAGTGTAAGCTTTGGTGTAGTTACCACTTCCAGCTTGGGGTGAGGCTTGGAATGCAGTTACACCTTCACCTGGAAGGTTATCGTTTGCCTTGGTGAAGTTTTTTAGTCCAATTTCACCCTTTGAGTTCTGGTCTTAGTGCCAGCTTGCAGATGACTAATTGACTGTCAGTTTTAACTAATTAGAGTCTGATAATTGTGGCAGTGCAGCTGTTTGACATGTTGGTAAGGACCAGATCCAGAATGTTTGTTCCCCTTGTCTGGGTATGGACAATTTGTTCCACGGCATTTGAATGAACAAAGTCAAGGTACTTTTGCACTAGTGAGTTAGGGCTAGCGTAGGTTTCCCAGTTGATGGTGGTATAATTGAAATCCCCCCCCCCAACTAGTGTATTCAGTAAAATTTGTATGGTCTCCATTTGGTCAAGTAGGCTTCATGGGTGTCGTAATCCATGGAGGGCAGTCTATAACTAGCTATGACTAGAAGGGGGTCTTACTACCGCAACCTGGACTTGGAGCAACTCCATGGAGATGTCCAGTCTAACTACATGGGAGATGAATTTCTCTCTAATATAGAGTGAAACACTGCCTCCTTTGGTTTCCACATGTTCATTTTCTGGTCTAAAGGTGTGGAAGGCATTGTAGTGTTCTAAGGCCAGGGTACTTTTTAAGGCCTTGAGCCATCTATCATGTTTTAGCTTGTTTAGAAGACAGTCTAGTCCCAAACAGGCAGTATTTTTTTCCTTGGACAAGGCTTTAATGACCTGCTCTTCAGATAAGCAAGGTGGGGGGGGGGGTGTTGGGGGCAAAGTTTCTGATAAGTATGGAGGGGATAAGGGAGTGAAATTCTCATGAAATCTATCCGCTAGCAGGTTTGCTATCTCTGAAGGGTCAGTGTGTTTGATACTGTTAGTCACAAGTTCAGCACATGCTTGGGTCCTACCTTTTAGGCTATGTACGTAGCTGTAAAAAGCCTTATGGTTATCCTTGGCTGTGCTTGTATGTTTTTCTCAAATATACCCTTAAAGTATTTGACATGTTGTCTTATTTGCCTGTTCAGCCTGAGAAGGGTGTTTTTTCACTGTTGAGGCCTCATCTTTGTTTTCTTGGACAGCAACGTTTTGCATTTGTTATAGTTTGTTGATGCTGGATGTCCACCAGGGCAGCTTGTTTTTACTTGGGGCTCTGGCTTTGAGTCTGTCTGGAACAGCAGAGTCTATACACTTATACATGGGATTGTACAGGGCTTTAGTGTAAGCTTCGGTGTAGCTACCACTTCCAGCTGGGGGTGGGGCTTGGAATGCATTTATACCTACCCCTAGAAGGGTATAGTTTGCCTTGGTGAAGTTTTAAGTCTGACTTCGCCCTTTGTGAGCTCTGGTGTTTGTGCCAGCTTGAAGACGACTGACTTGTGGTCAGATTTAACTAATGAGGGTCTGACAGTTGCAGCAGTGCATCTGTTTGTCATGTCAGTGAAACCAGATTTAGTATGTTTGCTCCTCTTATCAGGGTTTGAACAATTTATTCCATGGCATTGGAGTTAAAGTTAAGGAACTTTTGCGCTAGTGAGTTTGGGCTAGATTAGGTTTCCCAGTTGATGATGGGATAACTGAAATCCCCCATAACCACAGTGCTGGGCAATATTTGGATTGACTCCAGTTTGGTCAAGTAGGTTTATGCGGATAATGATCCACTTGGCAGAATATAATCCATATAGCTAAGGCTACTGCAGCAGTGATCAACATGATGAACATCTTGCGATACTCTGAGTTGGTCACTACTAACTAATTTTGTGATACATCATAAGATGACTGTAGTTTGGTCCTGGGCTAAACATTCTCTTCCCATTTTAAGAAAAATATTTCCTTCTGGTAACGAAAAGTGAGCCATAAACCAACTATATGGCTCTTTCCTGACTGAAAAAGTCTCTACTTGTTTGAATTTTAAATTACTGAACTCTCACTCTAGCTGTCAGTTTTTACACCATCTTGAACAGGTGGCAAAAAGTGATAAGGCTAAATCTGCTTCGGTGCAGTCCAAACAGGCTAGATGGCTGGCTATTTAGGAACCCTACATTTCCCTGGAGAGTAATTAAACTGACCTGCAGAACAAGAAGAACTACTCATATGATAATTGATAAAGTAATCTAATAGTCAACTTACCTCTTTGCCAG
This sequence comes from Protopterus annectens, assembly GCF_019279795.1. Lineage (NCBI taxonomy): Eukaryota > Metazoa > Chordata > Ceratodontiformes > Protopteridae > Protopterus > Protopterus annectens. Next base: position 411,451,325 of record NC_056750.1, on the reverse strand, counting down.
GAGACACTGAATTCCTATTTGCCAACCACTTTAGCCAAAAATGTACCACCTTATCACTAGCTCAATCCAATCCTATTACAAACATTTGATGGTATTTTGGCAACTTCACACCACCTTTTAACTTCTCTGATGTCATCAGTCAGGAATTCTGCAGATAGCTAAAAATACCTAGTCATGGAAGAGTTGGCTTAGTTGGGCTGGCACTCAGGTTTGAGAGTATTTTAATGCATTTACAGCATTTTCCTCAAAAAAATCTATAAAATCACTGACCACTAGCAATCTTCCAGATTCTAGTTACCAAAAAAAAACCACTTCTCTTAGCAAATCAACTCTTATAGGCCTCTGTATCTATCCCTCCCTCCCTCTCCTTGTTCTTCTGTCAATAATCCTTGAAACAGCAGCTAATCAGAAGCCAATTTACTTCAGTAACTACTGGAGCCAGCAAGGGTTCCTAGAGGCACATAATGCCTAACCAGCCACACTATCCCTTATAAATAATGCTTAGGCAAACCTAGGCAAGGAAAATTTGGGGATATTTTTGCTGACTTATCAAAGGCCTTCAACTTAGTTCAGAAGGTGTGTACTACAAATTAGTCTTGCACATACAATCTTAGTAGGACGATTTTAGAGTGGCTGCAAAGCCATTTTAGAAGCCACACTTAGAATCAAACTCAACCAAGTGCTCTCACTCAATAACAACTGTACTGGTTCCACTCTGAACAAATTATGTAGCATTATTATTCTCTTCTTTCATGCACATATTTTAAGTCATCCTCCCATGGATTACAGCATTTTTATTTCTATTTTATAATGGAGATTATATGATCATTTAGCCCCCTGGCAAATCTCCTGAAATAATTAGCAAAACTCTCGATCTAAGATTTGATTATGGTTTAACACACACACACTTTTCACCATGAACTTTCACACAGCAGAGGTTACGTTATAGGACTCTTCAGAGATTTAGTAGTGTAAACATTCAAAATGTGATGAGTCAGTTCTGCAGGGGTATCTAAACTTTATATAACAATAATGTAGATAACCCTGTATTGTGGTTTGACCATCACCTACCTGACTCTGCTTCTGTATAGAAGGTCCTAGATAAGTTAACCAGTCATCTTAGAACCTGTTACAAGAGTCATACACTTGTTTACTAACAAGGCCAAAACTGCACTCGGAAAAGCGATACTTCTATTTAGTATGGATTAGGGCCGATAAATCCGCGGTGGTGCAGCGGTAGCTTTGTTGCCTCACAGCAAGAGGTTCTCCCATTCGATTCTCAGCTAGTGTGCAGGGAGTGCCTTCTGTCTGGAGTCTGTATGTCCTCCCCGCGGGTCGAGTGGCATTCTGAAAGACGTGTGAATGGGCATGCCATCATTGAAGGTTGGGCGTTGAGCTGGCAACTCGTCACCGTGAAAATCTACTGCCAATCATTAGCAGACTGGAGTTCTGCTGTGGCAACCCCCTAACCATGAAAAGCCGAAAGACAACAGTATGGATTAGGGCCCATCTGTGACTACAACTGATTAACCTAGCAATTCTGACAGAATACAAGCTGATTTGCACAAAACTGCAATATTATTGACACTTAGCCCAATTTGGGAACATCCTTCCTACTACTAACATTCTTTCCACAGAAAGAAGGGCAGCAATTTAATCTTGCTGTTGGATCTATGTACTTACTGTAAATTGTTGTCTTACACTAGTGCACTTAAATGAAATCCTGATCCTGATACAAGGAACCTACGAATTAGTGTATTAATCCTTTCACAACAGGACTCTAATAATTGTTTTAGCTTTTATTCTTGCGCAACCCACCTGTGAATAATCAGGTTGGACAACTTGACTGTGTTACTCCCAGATGACCTATTCAAAAACAGCACTAAATCATTTTACACTGCAGACTCTCTTAAGTATTATAACAATGATCCTTACATCTGCTCATGAATACTTGCATGTAGTTTCTTGTATTAATTATGCAGGTGTCAGCAGTGGTAGTGGAGGTTACTTTCTGGCTGACTTGAAAAATGAAATCTCTGTATGTTTAACTGCTATAATTTATTTTTATTTGCATTTGTTGACCGTGGTAGTGAGCTTATCAGTAATTACCAATTTCAGTCACTGTCTGGGAACATATAAAGAAAAGATAGCAAAATTCCAATTTTTTTTCATTTTCTAAAATAGCAGTACTATGAAACAACTGTAATCATATGCAAGCATCAGGAATAGTCACAGAAAAACATAGTAACCCAAAACACTGACGTTCAGTACAGTTTGTAAACCTGTCAAACAGTGATATAAAGAGCAAAATGTGTACTTGTATACAAAACCAAGTAGTGGGGATAAAGGTTGGGGAAGTAGGTTGTAAGTGGAGTAACAGACTTAGTAACACAGAGGGGCTAAGAAAGTAGGAAAGTAAATGGGAAAGTAGTTTATGAGTAGTGTTCACTAGAAGGAGTGGAATCTTACAAATGAAAAGTATTATAGTAGGGGATTAAAGGAGGAAGAACAATAGCTTAGGTAATGTGATATGATTTGAGTTCACTAACATTTTGCCTTGGTAGATGCTTTTTGCACTGACAGTGGAAACCAGTGTATGAATTAATGCCTTTTAGCTGGGCTGTTAAACTCCCATAGTCTGGGTCAAATGAAGATACAACCGTGATTAATACAGTTAAATTCAGTAGCAGATGGGTAAATCAGGGGTCCACAGTGAGTCTGATGTCTCAGAATAGAGAATAGTTAGTGCTTTTGGAATGGGTTCAGCTGCTAAGGGAGAGATTGTGTTGGCATACATGAGTTTAAAGAATTGGGAGGTTCGAAAGAAATCAACTGTTTACCTGGCAGCCATTTAGCTTTTTCTATAGTAAAGCATTCTGTACTTTATATGATGCACATGTCAATCTGTTAATGTGATATGTTAAATGCTCTTGTACATTTTTACTGATGAAAGTTGCAGTAAGAAAAAAGGACATTTGTGGAAGTCAAAAATGTCTACAAATGAAAGCTGTGCTGATTACGACTTCCTGGAATAGATTTAACTTTCATCGAGACTACATCCACCCACTTCACAGCTGGCTGTGAAAAGGAAAGAAATTCAGCTCATTTCATAAATGTATACACAAACTCAAACAAATGGACAAGCACTACCTCTTGACAATCCAGATCTAAGTGAATTAGTAAATGAAGCTTTTGCATAAGGACTGCATCCAGTATAATAACCACTTTTCAAATGTGAACATTTCCAATGTTTAACCATAATAAAGTGCAAGAAATTTTACTCACAGTAATGCATTTCAGCATCTTTCACACATACAAACATGCATGCATGCGCATATGCACACACACACCTACACACACAAAAAAGAAAAACTCAAAATAAATATACACAGAGAGAAACAGAATGACCGGACACCCAGCTAAACTAGTTTTAGAATAAAATTTATTAAGCATACCTCTGACAATCCAGGGCCACTGCTGTCTGAACACTGGCCCATGGGAATGGATAATATTCACATAGCTTCTAAGACAAATGATAAACAGGAAAGCTGAGCAAATATTTCCTTCCAAGTACAACAACCTCAGAATATGTTCCTGTAAACTTCAGTGCCATTTACTATTGTACTAAAGCATTAGTAACCTGAATATAGAAAGTGCAGTGCTTATTATACATAAACAAAAGGTTGTATTACAATTCTGAGTAACGTATACTACTGAGATTGAGCGGTTCTCAGAAGGAGAGAGAGACGTCTAAACAAACACCATATATATATATATATATATATATATATATATATATATATATATATATATACACACACACACACACACACACACACACACACACACACACACACACACACACACACACACACACACAGAGAGAGAGAAAAAAACACAAACCTTGAAGTTGGTCTACCAAGAAATTAGGGTGATACTTGGTTTTGCAAGATACCAAGTATTCTCACTACTTTTGCTGAAGTGAGACCACAGCAGTAGTACATTAACTGGTGTTATTAAAGGTGAAGATGGTACACTCCTCTGCAATATATATTATTTTTTCTCTAATGTTAACTGAATTATTTTCTAGTGTCATACAAAATGTTCAAAATGGTTTTGATGGTATCACTTTAGAGACATGACTCTAAGCCATATCTATATATCTTTATTTTAACCTTGGTTCATGCACATGTACTTCCAAATGTAATCCACATCTATGACTTTTATATGTAAACAAGAGAACAATGACCAGCTTCAGACTATGTAAATCTCCAGTGTTTAGTTCCCTCTCTCCATAACCATTATCAAGTGTACAAATTCCCTGTTTAGACGTTTATTCATCATATTCCACAGACACTGTCCCAAAGAAATTTGTATCCAGTGTTATTTTCCTAGGTCATGTAACAGCAAGTCATCTGCTTCACACACCATATTCCTCCTGAATAACCACTTTCTGACAGAGTACATTTTCCAGTATTAGACTGTGATCACTTAAATAAATGTTGTCCATATTACGTATTTAGTCTTATTTAGCACAGATGCATACACTGCCACTGACTTTCCAGATTCAAGTTCACTTAACTAGGATAAAATTGTATTAGGTCAGCTGATTTCAGACTGCCACCACCTCAGAATAATCACTTTCTGACTGGGTACCCACACCAGTATTTGACAGTGATCAACTGAACAATTCTATCCACAGCAATATATTTCAGATCATCACACACACACACACACACACCTTACTAAATTAAATCTAAATTTGCTTAACTATACTCAAGTGGCAGAAGTGATCAGTTGCTTTCATATACAAGTTGAGTAATATGCCTAATGACTAATCACAATGATTCTGCCTACTCCCACACTTCCTTCTCTCCATCATATCAGCTAGCTCTCTCCCTATATCAGTCATACTACCAACATTCAAAGTTCCTACCCTCACGACTACACTCTTAGCCTTCCTCCTCTCATTCTGCTTTCGAGCATGCCTTCCCCCTCTTCTTCTCCTTCGGCCAACAGTAGCCCAATTTCGGATAGCACCCTGTTGGCCAACAGTACTGGTAGCGGTCGTTGTTAACCTGGGCCTCGACCAATCTGGTATGGAAATCTGTATTGTTGTCCGCATATGCTATTTGGCAGAGGTTTACACCAGATGTCCTTCCTGATGTAACCCTCCCCATTTATCCGGGCTTGGGACCGGCACAAAGAAATGCACTGGCTTGTGCATCCCCAGTGGCTGGGTTCCCCCCAACATTTCTGAAATTCTAACCATAAAACAATATCTAGTTTGAATTTTTTTCCCCAATCATCCAGCCCTTTTCTTGTTGGGGCTTTCAAACATTGCATCTCTGGCTTCCTCTCCTTGTGGTAAATCTGACTTATAAAATCTCTCCCTCCCTTCTTTCATTGTTATTGTCTGTTATATAATCTAAGTACTTTTCCACCCATTTTTCCATATATCCATAGTACTACATGCCTATCCAGCAAACCAGTATTGCAATTGCGTAAACCTCTGTTACTACAAATTGTTTCCTGCTCATTTTCCCCAAAGTTCCCATCTGCTTGGCGCCCTTGCCACACTCTGAGGGGATCATGAGTTAATCCTGCTTCATCCTTGGCAGAGAAAATAATTATTGTTTTGCATGTCAGTTAACCATTTAGAGTGATACTGCCTTATTTTCTGCTTTATTTGTTGATTTTTCTTTGTAATCAATCTAAAGGTCCCCAATACTTGAAATTGCTTTACTTTATCAAGGTAGTTTAAGTTGTTTTTGCAGCATTACACTTGTAACACCACCAAGAAAGATTGCTTTCAAGAGGTTAGCAGTGCCCTGTACACATGACCACAAAGTAAATTTCATCTACAGAACTTCCTTTAAATCTAAAACCTGTAACTGAGTGATTAAAGCAAAGCCATTGCTTGTGAATAAGCTTTGAGCAGCTAGTTCGCAAATTAAAAAGCACGACTACTAAATCTTAGCACAATCTAGCCTAGTCTCTTGACAAACCACAGAGAACACCCAAGCAGCCTTCTATATAACCAAGTCCACAACCTACAGTAGCGCATCCAAATACAGGTCCAGGCAATATGGATTTGTAATTTTTAAATGTCTCCATAGCCAGCTTGGTAGATATCGGTATCCTGAAACAAAGGTGTCTCATGTTCAATGATAACCATTCAATCTTTAAAGAAGCAAAGGCAGTATGAGAGAGATGTACATGCAAAACTTCACTAGAGGCAAAAATCTTGCATACAAATAAGGCTGACAGGAACACACACACTACATCCACCCCACATAGTGTCTACCACACATAGACCAACTTACACTGAGGGACTAAAGTAATCTTCCCAAAATTCAAAAACTTAAGCCTATGAACAGCAATGCCTATCCTCAGCAATCTTGAAGGCACTGACCAAAAGTAACAGCAAGCACCATATATATGCCTTGTGGAGCCCCAAGAGCAAAGCCCACAGGGGAAGCAAACAGATTACCCAGGATTCTTATCACAGGAGACTCCACTGTATGTGACAGACATGCCCTACTCACCAGACTGAACAAGAATAATAATTTAATTGCTGGGAGCCAGGAATCCAACAAGTTACACACACACTCAAATCACTACACCACAGGTGCCAGTATGGATCATAGTCCATGTGGGTATTAACTACAAAATATAGGAACAAAACCACTGACAACCAACGTAAAACTCGAAGCAATTTAATTATCAAAAAGAGCAAAGCTTTCAGGTATAAAGTATCCTCCCTTAGTGCTAACACGCATCTAAAATAACACTCATTTTATAGTGTTAAAACATCCACACAGCCAATAAAACAATTTAAGACATTCAAATTATTAAAGTGCCAGTACATAACTATCAAAGATGTATACATATATATGTATATACTTAAAAGCAACATGTATAAAGATCATGTATATTGGAACAACATATGTTTCAAAAACATTTTTCTCATGAGAATATTCAATTTATTGTATTAGAAGGTCTAATACAATAAATTGAATATTCTCATGAGAAAATATTCTTGAAACATCTGTTCCAATACACATTATCTTTATATATGTTGTTTTTTTAAGCACATACATATATATGTATAGATCTTTGATAATTATTATGTACTGGCACTTCAATATTTTTTGAGACTTATTTTTGCCTCGGCACCTTCACTCTGACATCAGTTTTAGGGACTTATTAATGACTACAGACACGCTTCTCTGGACTATATGAACATTGTTGATCTCTTTAAATGTGCGTCTCAGGCAGGTATGTGCCTTGCATTGAGCAGCATTCTACTTTAACCAAGGATAATGCGACAGAACAAACAAAAGATGACTGACTTCAGTACTTGGCTTATTTTCTGGTACCCTTGATAAGTGCAAGCATGGGCTCAGGAATGAAGCATTTACAAGCAAAGGCCTGGGAGATGAACCATCTACAGGCTGCCTGCGTCCATTACAGACATAGGTACCAAACCAGGGATGAATTTCCTGTTCTCCATCCAATTGTCCAAGGTACACTTTAGCTGAGTTAGAGGGAACTCTGCTTCGATGGGGAGCTTGTTCCCTAGAAGGGGTAGGCTCTGGAGGATTCAATATTCAAAAGCATTGGAGGACATAATTAACAAACCACATTGCTTTGCAAACAATGGTCTGCACCTGTTTCCCTAGGCTTATGAATATTGGCTACAATTTGCCTAAAAAAAAAAGGCTCTAAGGGGACAGATAATGTCAAAATGACAAACCTACTGAAAGCCCAAAGGCACGTTCTTAAATTTAAAAATTTTTTTTTTTTTAAGGACTCATTCTTCAAGGTCCCAGTCTATAGTGCATCATGTCTGTGCGTGTGCTGTCATCCATGCACAAATTAAATACAAGTTGGACTGGAGAATAAGTAAGTTTTGCTGCTCACAATTTTAAATACAAGTGGGGCAGGAGAGTAAGTCTTCAAGTTTTGCTGCTTCACCTGTTCTGGGAGAATAAATGTTCACGTTTTTCTGCCAGTTCCGAATTTTGCTAAGTGTGCCCAGGAGTTTTTGCTTCAATCAATCAGATTGTGTGTGGAGAGCGAGTGTTCACGTTTCTCTGCCAGTTCCAAGTTCTGCATCAATCATCATCATTTAAGTGTATGCAAGTTTTACTTCAGTCAATGCTTTTGCTCATCATCATTTAAGTGTGTGCAAGTTTTGCTTTTGCTGTCAGTTCCAAGTTCTGGAAAGGTGTGTGTGTGTGTGTGTGTGTGTGTGTGTGTGTGTGTGTGTGTGTGTGTAAAATGCCCCAGTTAGGTATACCTGGTGGTTAGTGTTACACAAGTTCAAATCCTGTACCTTGGGTACAAGGAACAAAACCATGAATTCTCTGTCTGTACCACCACTTGTGATTCAAGGAGTTGAGTCCATTGCTCTCAACTGTCCTGTATTTCCACAGAATGTCTGAAATGTTTGGCTCATACTTTTGGTCTGTTCCTCTTAAAATTTGTGGTTTCTGGCAAATCAGTGAGAAATTAATTCATTAAGTAATGATAGGCATTTAAGTTGGTCTTCCTATCTTCAGGAAACACGTGGTAACACAAAACATTTTATTCTAGCAACTTTCTATGATTATATAAGCAATGTTTAAAATGTGTCCATGGTTTTGGGCCTTTGTCCTCCCCACCAATATTTTTTGGCTTTTTCCACACTTCTTGTGCTACAAAGCTGAGAGATGCATTTGAGTGTCAAGTGGATTTTACAAGGAGCTGAAAGCTAAGTTCAGTGCTGCTCATAGCTGGCCTTAAGCATAGGCCAGTTAGACAGCTGCCTAGGGCGTCACTCTAGCAGGGGTGCTTTTTCAGTATTTATTTGGTGTAGGTAGACGAGGATGGGGGCACCTGGGTGGTGTGGGGGGTGCCATGGAGCCCTTTTGCCTAGGGCACCAGTTGACCTAAGGCTGCTCCTGGTGTTTATACCAAGTTTGTTTGCATTGTTAGTAGTACAACAGGTAGTGTACTTGTTTTTGATGCATGAGGCTGTAGGTTCTACTGCCACAGTATGTAGACGTATTGCTGATACTGTACTGTGTTGTACTTTAAAGGGGGTGGAGGCTGCAGTCCTGAGTATGTCCTCCTTTGGATGAGATGCCTAGTAAATATGAACCTGTTTTTTAACTTGCCACCCATTCCCTATTGCAATATACCAGCTTACCATTTTTTAATGTAGCATAAGCAATTTATTCTTTAAGGGCAGCAGGCACTGAATTTGTAGATGAAACACTGAAATATTTCTAGCAACAACCTATTCATTAGTTTCAGATCTCTTTAATGTGGAATTATTCAGATGACATTTACTTGTGCATATTAACTGATATTACTGGATTGCAATGACAGAAGTCTGAGTGCCTTTTTATGATTGAAATGTTCTGGATTGGGCAGTTTGTCATTATTGGTTCATATGTTTTGTTTCATTGCTTACTGGAAAAATATTCAAAACTATAAATTTAAAACACACTAACAAGTGATGCTGTATTATACAAGGGATATTATTCAGTTACATATTATAATTAATACAATCATGAAGGTGAATCAAAGAACATTTGCATGGTCCTAAAAAATGTGTGCAAGAGACCTATGAATTTGAAAACAGCCCAAAGGTAAACAACTTCCCACTGGCCATATACATTTTCTTTGAATGTGGGTTTCAATGCTGTTTCAGTGAATGGGAGTTTCATAGGTAGGTACTAGGCCATTGGCCCAAGGGCCTGCATAAGCCTAGCCAGCAAGGTACCATAGCTTACGCCACCCAAGAAAGTTATTTTCATGTGCCACTGTCCAGCAGAGACACAGAAGTGATCCCCAGGGTGTATTTCCTATCCACTCAAGATTTTTCTTGAAGAGTGCTAATGAAGAACTTTGCTTGACATAGATGGGTAGCTTGTTCCAGGGTATACAAAGTCTCTGGGACAGGAATCCATCCCTCCAGCATGTCCTGTTTATTGTGGTGACAAGGTTTAGGTCCCTAGAGCGGGTAGCTTGGAGGGATTGGGATTTCTTTAGGTGTCGCATGTCCAACAGCTCTGGGTTTGACACAGCTTTATATGTTAGACAGAGACCACCTCGGAGTAGGCGATATGCTATGGAGTAAAGCTGGAGTTTTTTGAGGCGGTCAGTGTAGGGTATTTGTTTGAGGCCATTAATCCTCTTTGTGAGGTACTTCTGTGGCCTTTCCAGCTGCTGCAGATGTCTTGTGAGGTACATTCCAAAAGGGGCATTGTACTCTATAATGGGTCTAATGAGTGACTAGTAGAGGGGAACAATGACTTCTTTTCCTGGATGAGAATCCTTTTATGATGTGTGCCATCTAGAAGGACTTCCTGACTACTGTGGTGATGTGACTATCAAAGGAGAGACTACTGTCCACCTGGTCCCAAGGTCACTTATCATGCATTCGGTGTTATAGATTGCTGTCTATGTGGTAGTTCATGGGTACAGAGTTTTTACCAAAGGGGATGACACTGCACTTTTTGGAATTGAGCTTGAGGCCATGGCTCTGACACCAGGCATCTGTCTGTTTTCATTCAAGACCATTGTTTTGTTTAGCAAATGTCTATCAGTGTTTGTGCTATAAAACCTGAAATAAAAGTTGTAAATTAAATCCAAATATCTGTAATCACTGTAGAAGTAAAGCATACAACAGTATGTATATGGAGAGTTTTGAACAGTGTTTATGGCAACTGGGGATAAATAGCCAATTAATGGGACATTCGAATGGTTGCATGGGGAGCGCGGTTCTGAGTTTGCACCCCCTGCAAAAAAATCCTGCGGGCTCCCCTGTCTGTGCCATTACCAAGACATAGTTTAAATCTGCAGAAAGTACGCCGGCAGTGCAAGAATTCAGTGCCGTCCACACATCTACACCATCAGCTGCACAGACAGGGACAAAAGGTGAGGAGTTTCAAGCTATACTTGGAACAAGTATATTGCTTAAACAGGATGATGCTATGGAATTTATCCATTTGTAAATCACCATAGGCAAAGCCCCATACCATATCCTAGCAAGTTTTAGGTCTCCCTCTATGCCCCTAGAATCCAACAGCTTATACTTAGACCTACTGGAGACACTAATCATTAAACCAAATACCCTATTCATGAGAGTCTAACACTCCATAGACTGGAAAGCATACATGGTCTCATACTCACAGGCACAATAATCCTGGACTTTATCACAAATACCCTTGACCAGACAGAGCGCACAACCACCAAAGGTTCAGACATACTGGACCTGGTACTCACCAATATGGGACAGCACTACATCCCCCCAGTGTCACATCTGTTGTCTTCAAGATGAAAAATCAACTCTGTAATCCCAGCAAATCCTAGAACTGGAACCATCCCAAAGCATATTACATCCTTCTAAGCAATAGTTTATGAAAATTCAATGCCCCTCCCAACCCAGTGTTGACAGCAAACTATGCGGAATTTTTCACAGAGATCCTGTACAGCCATGTAAATGTATTTTTAGAGGTTACTGTATCTACTAGAAGTAAGCCAAAAACAAACCACATTGGTGTAATCCTAGCACTAGTAGGGTATAGTAACTCCCATAAAGATAGGAGCTCTCTAAACTAGACAGGAAACTACAATGAATAATTAAGTCCAAGAAGGCCAATTACAAGGTTAAGATGGTCTCACAGGCTAAAGACAACCACAAGGCCTTCTACAGATATTCTCAAAACCTCAAAGGCAGCATATCAGTTTGCCAAACTGGTGGTCAGTGGTGTCACCTTCACTGAATAAAACTACACAACAAATTTGCTGCCTGACAAATTCATCTTAAATTCACAGGTTAAAACCCGATGCCAACAAATGACAAATGCATTATAGTGCCTTTTGGGAAAAATGCCACCTAGGCTAATTGTTCCACCGATAAGACACTCTTTAGAGTTGACCTGGTAGTCAAGGATCTGAGAAAATATGTACATAGTAATCTGGTCTTTAACCAACATATAACCAAGGTAGTAAGAAAAATCATCCTTTGTCACCCAACTTATAAGTTATGGGACTGGCATCCAGGTCAAGGAAATCATAGTGCCACTTTATTTAGAACTCATCAGACCTATCATTGAGTATACAGGTACCGGACCAGACACATGCAATAGTTGGAATGCCCACATAGGTTCCTTACCAGGAGAATCCAGGATACAAATACACTGTCTTATACAGAGCACTGTAAAGCGTCATCTCTACATTCTGCCTCCTAAAGGTTACTGAGAGACACAAATAAGATGCTGGTGAGACAGTTATATGTCTGGGTATCCCCATGCTCTGGGACAGGTTCCCCATCCATGTGAAGCGTCTCTCAATAACCCTATTTAAGTGCAACCTTAACCAATCGATGGGAACTCAGAAATTCATCCCAGGTTTGGCCCCCGTGTCTCATACAGGCAGACAGTGATGCCTAAACTAACATACCCCTCCTCTAACCTAACCTCTGGGAACCTCCTGACTAACATACTCCCTCCTCATAAATACCCATGATAAAGAGGGTCACAACTGGGTTGGATTGCATGACTAAGCTTTTAAAGGTTGTTGTGGTCATTAGCCTAGTACTTACCTATGAACCTACAAGGCCCTAATAGAGGACAATACTATGTAAATAAGATTCAGTGTTTGCTCCCAGACAACAAAAAACATATTAAAATAAGGGGATAAAGGACAGGCTACTGCCACAGTGATTATTCAAGCATCTAGTGTTATGGTAAGTTTAATTACACAATTGTACTATGCTCATCATTTGATCAATGCCACAGTAACCTTGGCTATATAGGTAGAATACCATAGTTTATGAAGCCTGGAAGGAGAAAAGTTGAGGGTCCAGGAGCACCTGGAAAATGGTCCTACCAAAGTCTGCTGAAGACCTTGAAAATGAGTCTAGTTTGTAAATGTAGGTACAGAGGTCTAAATTGGTGCCTCTAGAATACTTAAGAGTCTACTCCCTTTCCAAAAAGCCACTAATGAAGCCAGGGCTCTAATAGAATGTGCCCTGACCTGTCTGGAATTATCATCTTATGCTGGAAATAACAAAAAGACAGCATGGGACAACCATTTGGATACATTCTACTTTGACTCAGGTTGGCCTTCACAAGAAATTAGTAAATGATTAGAATATCTGAAGGAGTTAGTCCTGTCAAGATGGTATCAGAGTTGTCTGTGGACATCAAAAGTATGAAGGATCCTCTCTTCCCCTCATTTTCAGATTTTGGAAAGAAGACAGGGAGATGGATAGTTTGTTTCAAATAAAATTCTGATACCTGCTTAGACATAAAAGGATTAGTTTTCAGAAGAGCCCTATCTTTGTGGAAAGTGAGACAAGGATGATCCACCATGAGAGACTGCAGATCAAACACCCTTCTTTCAGAAGGCAGAGCAATCAATAAAATTGATTTCCATGTTAGGAATGTCAACTCAGCCTGATGAGCTGGCTCAAATGGAGTGATCATTTTTTCCAAAACAAAATTAAGCTCCCAAGGAGGAGACACCAATTTTCTATGTGGAACCATCTGCAGAACACCTTTCAAAACATTTTGACATGGGGATGCATTAAAAAGAGGGGGCTCCATGGGCAAATACACTGAAATGGCCAACAAGTGAACTCTGACAGAGGACTAAAATGGGCCAGAGGATAACTCACAAATACTGCATAATCAAAGAAATACTAGCCATAAAAGGGTCTTGGTATCTTATTTTGGCAGCAGCTAGGAAATCTTTTCCATTTTCTAATACACAATTTCCTATCAGCAGGTTTCTTAGTCTCTAATACTTGCTGCACGTCTCCAGAAAATAGGTGCTAAAAAGCAGCAAGATTCCATCATCCAAGCAGTTAGTTGAAGTTATTTCAAGCTGGTGTATCACAACTGCTGCCTGTGTTGTGTAAGGAGGTCTAGTTTGTGAGGAAATCTGTGAATGCACAGGGTCTGGCACAATGGTAAAGGTCTTTATCAAACACATATGAGTTTCAGGGTTTGAGTCTGATCTCTGGATATTGACTAGGTTTGTAATAGTTTGCAGCCATACTTATTTACCTGTGCTGATGGCAAAGAGGGATAAGAAACACAACCGAGAGTGTGTGTTGTTCTCGCACTGAGTTGAGGGTTCAATTCCAGATAGTACAGTGTCTAACAGAGTTAATGTATATTTTCAGAGCATATGATCAGGTTGTACTACACACAGATCTAGAAAACTTCACAACCCTGCCTTTCCTAGGAGGTCAAAACAGGCCAGGCCACATCCACCAAGAAATCAGTCACTGGTGGAGTTTCCTACGGATCGCTACTGGGCCTGCTCCTTTTTGGCACCTACTTCTCTGAAATGGAAACAAATGCTGAAGGTTTACAACTGATTAAATTTGCAGATGTTTGCAAGCTGGGGATTATCACTGACACCCCTGCAGACATTAGCATTCTTCAAGAAGGTCCATCTCTGACTAACAAATGGTGCCAAAGCCATGGTCTTAAACTCAATGCTAAGAAATGCATAATTATACCCTTTGGGAAGTCAACCATCCCGACTAATCATCATATTGATAATGCACCCCTAGGAGTTGACCCAGTGGTCAGGGATCTGGTAATGCATGTAGACAGTATCCTTACCTTCAACCACTACATGGTCACAGTGGTGAGAAAATCCTTTTATGTTGTGCAGTTTATATGGGGATGGCATCTAGGTCCAAAGAGGTCATTATCCCACTGTACTCCGCCCTTATCAGGCCAGAGTATAGTGATACCTTTGGTAAGTACCTGACCAGGCCTATGCAGCAACTAGAGCAACCTCAGAGGTTCCTTACAAAAAGGAATGCAAGGCATAACAAATCTGCCTTATGCCGAGCTTTTTAAAGCCCTTTCTCTCTACCCAGTCTCCTACAGATTGCTGAGGGGTGATCTATGCTGGCTTGCACGGCATCCACAAAACCCACACGTATTAATCTCTTACATATTTGTAAGTCAAAGTATACCAGAAATACAAGGTCTTGGGACCTGAATTCTGTCTATGACTTAGAGAACATGCTGGATAGGCAAATGTGCCCCAGAAACTGCCCCTCCTATGGAACAGGCCTCCCATCCATGTGAAGCTGAGTTTGTATATTACCTAGTTTAAACACAAACTACACCAATGGATAGGGAATAGAAAATTACACCAGGCCTGGTACCCATGTCCCTTATGGACAGAGGTACCTTATAAATGCCTTGCCCCAAATGTCCTACTTGGATACAGGACATCATTATTCTTTCAGGAAAACTTGGTTACGCTTAGAAAGGCCCCTCAGGTTGTTAGCCTAACAATCTGACTCTATGAAACTATCCTTTGTAATTTCCAAAAGAAAGTATTACCACTGTTGCTTGGGTCAGAAGAGAGTCACCACAATGATCTTTGAAGAATCCTTCTGAATCCTCAGAATTACCCTGGATATTAGTGGAAAGGCAGACAGGAACATTCCCATCCATGAAAATGAGAATGCTTCTGTTTTCCATGGCCTGTTTGTATGGAATCTGGGAACAGAATTTTGTCAGTTTGTTGTAAATCGGGACAAATAGATCTACTGGAGGTATTCCTCACAGAAAGATCAAACCCTGGAAGGCCCTTTGGTTCAATTTTGATTTGGGAGTCTGTCAAACCCTGGAAGGCCCTTTGGTTCAATTTTGATTTGGGAGTCTGTCAAACCCTGGAAGGCCCTTTGGTTCAATTTTGATTTGGGGAGTCTGTCCTGTTCCTGCTCAGCTCATCAACCACAATGTTTTGTTTGAGGGAAGGCAAGATATCCTTCACATGAGATTCTGCTTAACTGCTATAGCCCAGGCTATGATAGCTAACCTGCACAGGGGGCAAAGATGTTTGAAGACCCCCCCATTTATGTACCAAATCATTGCAGTATTGTCTGTAATCATTTGTAGCAGTCCTAGACACCATACATTGAGAGAGATGGGTGCATTTATAACTGCCAGCATCTCTTACGTTTGTGTTTTTTGGTCTGACTTTTTTGTTCAAAAGATCCTGCACTTTTACCCTCACCGACATATCTCCAAGTCAAGTCTGGCCAATCTGTTACAGACTGTGTTGAAGCTGGAAGACAGAATGGCAGACCTGGATTCAGATAAAACT
The DNA here is from genome assembly GCF_019279795.1 of Protopterus annectens. NCBI lineage: Eukaryota > Metazoa > Chordata > Ceratodontiformes > Protopteridae > Protopterus > Protopterus annectens. Next base: position 411,435,182 of record NC_056750.1, on the reverse strand, counting down.
GGTCTTTCCACCAAATCATTTCCCTTTTTACAAATCCTAAAACTGGAACCTGAAATGTCAGTGGGAGGTATTAATGTTGGGACCAAACAGATTTTAAGTACCACCAAATCTTTCTCATGTGCAGTCAAACTAGAGGAATCATGAGAGTCATAGATGCCATAAATCCTACTATCCTGAGAAATTCCCATGCTGAATTCCTTGACTGATCGGGAATAGATCTAGTAGAAAAAAAAGTTCTTTGAACTGAGATATCTAGGAGACACCTGAGGAGAATAGTCATGTGTGAAGAAGTCAAACAAAATGAATTTTGAATGTTGTCTTGAAAATCCAGTATGTGAATGAGATGTCTCACTCAATTGAGAGATTCCCGAAACTTTAAAAAAAACTCTGCGACAACAAGCAAGTTGCCTGCAAATGGAAACTTGTGAATACTTCACAGCCTGCAGCAGGCTATTACTGGAGCTAGACACCTTGTTAATACTCTTGGAGCAGAGGATAACCCAAACAGTAATGTAGACAACAGCATAATTCAGATACAGAAAACTTTGCATTTTTTTTAAAAGAGGCTAGAGGAATATGATGAGAATCCTTTAAATCTAGTGTTACCAAGAAATTGAAAGGCAGAACAAGTGGCAACAGCTTGTGAAAGGATAGCATTTTGAGGTGTGGGACTTCATCGGATTGGGAAAGAAAAGATCTGACTAGTCTTCATGATGCTTTGTTCCAGAAAAAAAATTTTTGAGTAAAACCTTTTTCCTGTCAGAGAAAGGGGAACAGACTCTAGACTCTACAACCGCCTGAATCAGCAGATGTGGGACGACGGGAGGGAAAAACGGAGTTTAATCTGGTGGATGAGAAGGAATCTCCTGAAAAGGAGGGACAGCTCCCACTCCCATCTGTACCGCAAATGGTTCACCCTCACAACCCATTTGTCTGAAACTACCTGCAGCTAAAGAGAGAAATGGAGAGAGATTTTTTTTTTTGGGGGGGTGGATTTAAAGGCTTGGCAGGGTGGAAAGTAGGCGTTACCATTTGAAGATAATTCATTCTAACCTGTTGGACTGTCCTGGTTTCTGGGAGGCTCCTCCTTACTTTTGGGACGTCCTTTACATTGTTCCTTGAACATCTACTTTTCCAGAGGTTTGATGAGCCTGATGATCTTGCTTTTTAAAAGGCAGCCCTGTGCTAGTTGGGTATGAAACCTTTAACAAATGAAGAAAGAAAGTTGACAAATCCAAGTTACCTCTTGAATCAGTTTCCTCTCTCTCATCACACTTTCAGGATCTCAGTAGCAGGCAATCCAAAAACAGCCTCCCTATCAAGGGAAGAATTCAAAATTTCAGTTTTAATATCTACAAGTAAATTTTGAGAATGGAACCATGCAAACATTATCATAATAGTTTCAGTAGCTGCTGTTCTGGAAGAGGCAATAGCAGAGTCATAAGCACACATCAAGGAATATTTGGTTACTTGTGACGCAAACAATAACTGTGTATTCAGAGAAGATTTTTCCTTAGAAGAAAAAGAACTGCAGCTATAATGTTCCTCACATTCTCAAATGAAGCAAGCAAAAACTTTAACGTGAGCTTGACAATTAAGAACCCTAAACAGAATTCATTTTCCCCATAATTATCAAAGACTTTCCCATCCTTATCGGGGGGGGGGGGGTTTAGCATTTTCCAAATGTTTAACTGCAAATGGTTTTGCCAATGGATTTACTGCAGAGAGAGAGAGATCTGGGATTAGAAAATAAAAACTTGTAAGACTGATGAACTTTGTACTAGCTGCCTTACTTAAGGTCTAGCAGGCTGGCTGGCAGGCATGTTACATACTGCAACAAAAACATTTGACAAAGCTGGAAGAACAAGAGTGGGATGAGGAAATTATACTAGCAATAAATCAATATTTCTTTTCAAAGCTACTGGAATGCATTATGTTCCCATGAAACAACTGGTACATCCTAGATATGATTTCAGTAAAAGAAAGTTATTCTAAGGGACAATCAGAAGAAATACTCCTCAGACACAGTTGGTTTGTTATATTAGTAGTACAGAGTTGTTTTTTTGTAGCTGTTTTTGTTTATTTGTTTTAGTCTATACAGCAGCTTGTGGGTTTTTTTTTTTTTTTTGTTATCCTGTAATGTATTTGAGAACCCCCGTTAAATGTTACAAAGCTCTGCTTTGATTGTTTCTATTATACTTTCGGTGTTAAAGTATTTGCCTGGTTGTCTCATGTATTTAAAATACTGCATTTTACACCCAGGCTGAGACTGAACTTGGCCCATCTGGATCAGTGCTCTAACCCTGTAAACATTTCTTAAAAAAATAAACTATTATCAGTCAATCAATCCCTTAAATGAAATACAGCAAAAGGCTTAAAAGGGGTACCTGCCAAATCTTCCATCACACACAAGACAATTAGTTTGCCATGTGTTCCAATTAATTCATAATACAACTATGAAAGAAACTGATATTCCTGTTTCAGATGAAGTGAAATGTTACACTAATTTAAACAGATTTGCCCATTTTTTTATATCATCTTAGGCCAATATGTTTGCAAACTGTGGAAACAAGAATTATGAATTAATAAGCAGATTTTGCCATCTATAAAAAAGTACAGCTGGGTAATGTAAAAGTACATATTCAAATAGATCACTGTTACAGTAATGCTAACTCATGGGATGCATCCTGCCAAAATTACTATATGTCCATCCAGCCTACAAAAGCTTAAGCACTTTTCTATTGAACCGTACATACAACCCAAGACCTATGCATGAGACTACATGACTGAGGAAATTACTCTTGACTGAGGTGAATGTACTAATAGGAGAAACTCAGATACTAACAGAAAACAAGAGAATGGAAAAGGGGTCCACTTCATCCTATGACAAAGAGAAGAAATAACCAGGAATAAGAGTGGTGTGAGGGTATATACTGCAACAGTGATATATTTGAACATGTTCTTATACAACTGTACCATGTCCATAACTATATTACTGCTATAGTAATAACTCAAAGGATGATTTCCAGTACTTGTAAGCAGAAAGGGAAAGGGCAGTTGTTTGAGAGAGACCTGGCGTCCAGTAAACCCTGAAGGATGTTGTTTGATATTTCCAGAGCAAGAACAGGTTTTATTATTTGCAATGTTTTGTAAAAATGAGAATGGAAGCCCAGGCAGCTGCCTCCAAGATAAATTTAGCAGCAAGACTCTTGGAAAAAAATGCCAGAAGAAGCCATAGCTACAGTAGAATGTGCTTTAATGCGACTTTGGAGAGATTTGACATGAAAGGAACAGTAGAAAAAAATACCAAGGGCGATCAAGGAGCTCCTTTATTCCTCAAAAGAAATAAACAGCCCAAAAAACCACAGATGAAGCCAAGACCCTGTTAAAGTGTGCGTTGACCCTACCTGGAATAGTTTTGTTATGGTAAGTATAACAAAAGGTAATATCCTTAGACAACCATTTGGAAGTAGTCTGTTTTGATACAGGTTGCCCCTTCTTCCTACTTTCATAAGAAATGAACACATGATCCAAAGATCTGAAAGATTTAGTTCTGTCACAATAGTACCTCAGTAGTCTGTGGACATTCAGGTTATGGAGTATCCTTTCTCCCGCATTTTTAGGTTCAGGAAAAATGGGGAGATAGCGTGGCTTAAAGGTTAGGAGGACTGGTTCTCAAAAACGTACGTTCCCTGTGGAAACTATGACAGGGGTGACTCACTGTAAGAGCTTGCAACTCACAGCAGTCAGTAAAACTGCTTTCCATATTAAGAACCTCAAGTCAGCCAGATGAGCTGGTTCAAATGAAGCAAGTATTAGCTTCTCTAATACAAAATTAAGATCTCGAGGAGGGGTCACTGGTTTTCATACAGGCATCTTATGCAAAAATGCTTTTCAAGAACATTTTGACATGATACTGCATTGAGAGAGGAGGATCCATGGACAAATATGCTGAACTGACAGATAAATGAAACTTGAAAGAGGCATAAAAAACAGCATAGGATAGTAACCCCTGAATTGGTGCTTGTTATGCTGCTAGCACCAATTAGAAAACCTTTTCCATTTGTTAATATATGATCTAGTAGCAGGCTTTCTAGCCTCCATTAGTACCTATTGCATGCTCTCAGTAAACAGGTCCTAAAAGGAATTAAGATGTTATCATTCAGGCAATCAACTGAAGCCGATTAACAGAGTATCAAACGTTCATGTTCTTATGCAAGTAGATTCAGTTTGTGAAGAAGCCTGTGTTAATTGCCCCTGGCCATTTCTAAAAGAAGGGAAAAACCACAGTAACCTGGAATGGAAGGGAGTTACCAAGTGATCTTGAGGGATCCCTTCCGAATCTTCAGAACTACTTGCATATTAGTGAAAAGTGCAGAAATGCATACAGGAACAATTCTAAGGAAAAAAAGGCATCTGTCTTCCAGGCTTTCTTGAATGCAGTCTTGGACCAGAATCTTTCCAGCTGAAGAGGTCTACTTGAACTCCCCACATATTGGTCAAATCTTGGAAGACCTCCCGTATAGTCTGCATTCATGATGGTCAACCCTACTTCTGCAAAACTGATCTGCAACAAGATTTTGCTCTGACAGAATGTAGGATGCCTATACAGTGGGATTGTGCTATGAAGCTATATCCCAAGCTAACATGGCTAGTCTGCAAAGGGGGTACAACCTGGTTCCTCCTTGCTTGTTGATGTACCACATGACTTTGGTATTGCCTGTAACCACTTGAAGAGGACCCAGGGACCAAAGATGGTTCAGAGAGTGATGTGTTTTGATCAGGGAAGCATCTCCTTGAGATTTGTGTGCGTGCATCTGTTTTTGGTGTCGCACACCCCCTGCACTTTTATCCTTTGTGAAACTGCTCCTCCAAAGTACAAAGCATCTGTGGTGACTGATTGCTTTGAAGCAGGAAGGAAGAAGAAAGACATGGATTTAAAGATGTGTTGTCTCCACCAAAAGATTTCTCTTTTGACAACCCCCACCACTGGTATTTGAAAAGATAGAGTGTGGATGCTGGGACCAAAGAGATTTCAAATGCCAATGCATTTTTCTCATGTATAGTTGGATGTCATGAGACCCAACAAATCCTCAGGTATTCCCTTCCAGTGATCAAAGTTAGTTAAAAACTTTTAACTACATCTATTTCTAAGATCTATTTTCCCATGGAAAAAAAACCCTCTTTGAACTGGTGTGTCTAGCTGACATTGCAAAAACACAATCCTACATGAAGGAGTCAAGAAAGACTTTTGAATGTTCTCTTGCAATCCCAGCTTGTGTAAGATCATTCAAAGATTCTTCCAAGATAAGATTTACAGAATATGTTTTCCACCACTTTCTTATTGAGGGACCACTCGTGAGGCATGATGATAAACCTGCTCAATTTGCTTGCTATCACATTTGACTTTCCCAGAATGTGTGTTGCTATCAGAAAGCGGACGGACAAGACTGCCCACTGCCACGCGCTGTGTGCCTCGTGACATAAGGGACATGATCTGGTTCCCCCTTGCTTGTTAATGTACCACACTACTGACATGCTGTCCGACTGAATAGCAATTCTCCTGCAAGGGAGAGCATTCTGAAAGGCTTGCAATGCTAGTAGCACTGCTCTCATCTCCTGGACATTTATGTGTGACTTGGCCTCTTGAATAGTCCACGTGCCTTGGATGGTCTTTCCCAGATAATACGCCCCACCCTATCTGGGAAGTGTCCATGGTCACTGTGGCCCTACGGAGCAGGGGGACAAAGAGGCAACCTTAAATAAGCTGTTCCAAGTGAAGCCACCATGATAGATCCCTCTTGCAAATGCTTATAATCCTTATCATGGCAGACACTGGTTGATGATGGATAGACCACTGTACTGCGAGAGAAGCCACTGTAATACTCTCATGTGGACAGTGGAACTAGTTATTACTGCTGCTGCCATAGAACCCAAGGCCTGAAGTACTGTTTGAGCAGAAACTCAAATTGTTTAATAACTTCCTGATTTGATCTCTTATGGTCACCACTCTTGATGGGAGATGTGCTATCATAGCGATTGCATTTATGTTTGTTCCTATGAAGTTCAATTTTTGACAGGGGTGTAGGTTTGACTTTTCCTAATTCATGGTAATACCTAATGAAGAATAAGTTTGAAGAACGCTGTCTTGCTTCCAGAAGTAGGTGCCTGATCGGAGTGGTGATCAGCCAGTCATCTAGATATGGAAACACCAGAATCCTTGCTGTCTCAAGTGAGCTGCTACTACTGCCATATATTTGGTGAACAAATTGGGGCTGCAGTGAAGCCAAATGACAGTACTCTGAACTGGTAGTGACTGGCTCCCAGCCGGAAGCACAAATGACTTCTGGATCACCTGTCCATCTTTATAGGGTAGCACGCATCCTGAAGGTCTATTAGAGCACATCTAATCATCCTTTTCCAAAAACGGAAGGATGGACTGAACAGATCATCCAGACCTTGCTTCGCTGAACTGATTTTAGTCCACTGAGATTGAATACTGGTCTCCAGTCCCCTGTCTTTTATGGTACCAAAAAATCTCCATTATTGGAGCCTCTCTGATCTGGTGGGATCTATTGGATGACTCTTGTTCAGCAGCTTTTGTATCTGCATGGCTGCTTGCTCTCTGATTGGGTGGAACATCAGGGAGTTTTTTTGCTTTGAGGTGGTAGATGGGAATATATTATCCTCTGCACCCATTGGTTGTTTGTTAGTCAGGCTCTCAGGTGCAGGGATAGATGACCCCCGCTCATCTCCACAGAAGAGCAACTGGGCTTCCATTAAGGAGCACTGGAAGGGTTTCTCAAAGAAACCATCTCTGGACCCTTGGTGATGCTGAGCATCCCTGCCCCAACAGCAGAGTCTTCCATCATCGTACCCCCTCTGACCCTGGGAGAACTTTCACCATGTGCTTGAAGAAAAGACCCTTGTGATTTTCTGAACCACATTTCAACTGCTCCTCTGATTTTTTGAATATGGTCTCAGGGCAGTAGAAAAATGAATGCCCATGGCAGAAAGGGTCTTCCTATCTTTCTTGCAACTGGACAGCATCTCTAACTTTTGGGCCAAACAGGGAAGCACAGTCAAATGGAGCATCAACAAATGAAGATTTTAAAGGGCTCACCAAAGTCATAAGCACATCCAGGCCTGCCTCCTCATGGAGATACCTGAACCCACTGCTCTACTCACCCCTTTGGCTGTATGCAAGAGAGTATTGGAGAGCTATTTGATAATTCAGGCACCTTCAGGGCAAAGGTCACTGAACAGAACACATGCTTTCTACATCTATCCATCATCCTGGAATGCTTAATAGGAGGATGGATAGTAGAACTCTCTTTTGCAAGTTCTATTTTTTGTGGCCGCCGCAACAATGGCATCACCTGGACCAAATTTTTTTAACTTCAGGCACTGTAATTATTTTGTTTGGTCTCTGGGGGTTGGTTCAATGGAGTCTGGAGCTTTCCATGCCCACCAAGAGATCAACTCAATGAGCTCTTCAGCAAATGGGTCACCCAGGAGGTAGATGGTCAGGATCCAAAAGCTGCCAGATACACGGACTCCTGCAATGAGGGACTGCTAGGCTTCCAACCATCACTCTGTTTTAAAATCTCTAGGATGTCCCCAAGGGAATTATCATCTGGGAGGTGACTGGATATCCCTCACCTTCATCAAGGTCAGTATCCTCAGTGACAGACTCCTCTGTGGAGTCTGGGTGTTTCCTCTTCCAAGGAACACCCTCCATGGGGAGCTCTAGGTAGGTATTTCAAGAGCAGGGGGAACCCTCAGTAGCCTGGGGCTTCTGTACCCACTGTCCCAGTGGGAGATCTGGTTGAGACACTGGATACAGGGCCTGCAAGGCAAAGACTGCATATTAGATGAGTTAGATACTGCCTGTGCTGCCAAGTCTGACATGGCCCTCACCAAATCCTCAAAAGCTGACCATCCCTGAGAAATAAAGGATCCCCAATCTGAGAGATCATGCCACCAGATCATGGTGCCCTCCAATCCAGAAGACGGCACCTTCAAAGTCTGAGCCGGGCTGATCCAAGCAGAGGTTCCAGGATCTACAGACAGCTCTGAAACTTCAGGGCAGATGCCAGCATCTCAGATCTGAACAAGCCTATATGATCCAGAGAGTTTCCTTGCCCCTAGTGGCCAGAGGAACTCAAGAGCAGAAGCCAGAGTTGAAGTAGGAAAGCTCCTCGGTTCCAACTCAGACAATATTGGATGATCAAATCCAAAGATTCCAAAACTTCCATGGAAGATGGAGGAATCAGAAGAGGGGGAGAAGATGCTTGGAACACCTGACCCTTAGAAGTAGGAGCCAAATAGGACCTTGCAAAGGCCTATGCTCAGAGGATCTTCTTGACCATCCTCTCCATATCATCTGTGAGGCTTCTGGTCAAGTGAGTAGATGACGCTTGTAGATCAGTGTGTATGTGCTATATCTTTAAGAAGCGTATCAAGGACTGAACGTGCACATACAAATATCGAGCACATACTATTCCCAGTGTCTTTTTGAAAGTGCAGCCAGAGAGTGAGCACATATGATTGCAGTAGTTAGTTTGTATATAAGTTAAGTTAAAAATCAGTAAACTTCTATTGTGATGTGTTTGTATATAATAAAGCTGCTTGAACAGAACCCACACAGACTCTTATATTGTGTCCAAAATAGAAGAGCGACAACGCTGATGGTGACTTCGGTCTCCCCAGAAAATGAGAAGGTATTCTGGATGGTACTAGATCAACAGAAGAAGAATATTGGGTTCTAGGTAAAGACTGTATAGACTTAAAAGGGCTCCCCATAGGATCCAACAGTGACCAATTCAACCTATCATTTGGAGCAGAGAAGCTTGGATCTGAAGCTGTCGCATCCAATGGGGGAGTCCTTTGTATTCAAGAAGGCCTTAGGATCAAACATTTTAGGTATCTTTGGAGAATGCTCAGACTGAAACTTTGAAGCAGGAGGCCTCTTCCTTGCTTTGTCTGAAGTTCTAGAGGGCAGGGAGGAAGCTGGGCTCTGATTTGGGAGAATCTCTCATGTTTTTTACTGGAGCCAGAAATGGCCTCCCCAAAAAAGGAAAGCAACATACCCTTTAAAATAAGCATATTATGGCATTCAACAAGGGCCAGGTGGTTGAATGCCTTACAAATGGTTGCATTCTTCCTGTAGGTGGAGTGGGCCCAGAAAAACACACAGTTCACGCGAGTGACTTAAGGGAATTTTGTGACCACATTTAGAGCACTTTTTGAAGCCACCCATCTTATCTGCTTTCTCAGCCATCTTGAACAAATTCACATAGCTAGAGCTAATGGAAGGACCACATATTGTAAAGCAGCAAACAATATTGGAGGTAATTAGGAGAGAAGCATTATGGGTAGGGTAGGGTGCTCAAGAGCTTCTTCGTTGCCACAAGCTGTTGCAGCAGAGTTGGATCTGAGGGTGTAGATCTGAACCCATATGCGAGAATAAAATGAAAATTGACCATCAGATTATCAGGTTAATTCAATCTCAGATATTTAATAAATCCCTCCCTTTTTATGGCAGTTCATCCCATTGACATTAAGAGATAGATCTAAAATACTATCATTATAAAAAATAAATATGAATCTTTTTAAATTTTGTCAAGAAAGAAGCTTCTTAAACATTTTTAACCCAGGAATTTCAGTTTATTTATTACCTCATTACATCTGAGTGATGCCTCCAGGTGCATCTGCAGTTAACTCCTACTGGCGCTTCTAGGCATCAAATATTGCTAGTTCATATTTGCATCAATAATTCCAAAACCATGCTATGTACAAGATTTAAAAATATTTCATCTTAAAGCTTACACAATGGCAAATTCAGCTGCATTAACATTTGTCCTGTTTAGTGCAAGTAAATAGATGCCGTTTGTAAGCTTCTGTTCCCCCAAGCCTTTCTATGTTGGAATGAAGCCTTCTAACTTATCAGTGGGAGTGGTAAGCACTAGGTGGCCTATCTATAACAAGATCCAGAAACAGATTCTTAGTTTTAGCACTTGAATTTGCTTATCTGTGCTCAGCACTTGTTCAGAAATTGTTGTAAGCACTAAATAAACTACAAATTACTAAAGCACTCACCCTTCCTCATTACCTAGAGGAAAACGGTTTTGGTACTTACTTTCCTCACTTGCTTAGAGAAAAACAGCTCTTTTACTCACTTTCCTTATTTGTTTAGTGGAAAATATTTTTTTATTCAGGCATGTCCAAGGGTCATCTCCCAATGTTCTCTCCTATCTGATGAATCTGGGCATCTTGGGGCAATGTAGCAATTGCCTCATGTACACAGACAACCCTCTCCTCCTACCACCCAACACTACAACCTGTGAGAGATGCACTTATCTAGCCAAACAAGAAGTAAAGCTCTCTCCAACCAAGACTGAACTTGATAGTCAAGAGGAGAAGGTAAACACTTGAACCAACACCACACTCATCACATAGTCCCACTAAACCTACACCACCAAAATCCACACACAAACACAAAAACATAATAATCTGCTCAAGCAACAGAGACCTCCAAAGCAGAAACACAGGCAACCTCCCACCACCAACGCAACCCAAATGGCACATAGCCCACAGACTCAGAGTGCCACTCAACCACAGCCGATAAGGCAAAACAACGTACCCAACACACTAGTCATAGGTGACTACAGTCAGGCACACTGATGTCCCACTCACCAGGCTTAACAAGAAGGTCACTGTCAGCTGCCTGTTGGGTGCCAGGATCAGCCACATAACTCACTCACTTGGGTCACTCCACAACAAGTACTAATATGACTCTGTGATTGTCCATGTTGGTGTGAATGACCTGAGGCATACCTCTCTGGACTACATGAAGAGAGACATGGAAGAACACTCCGATCTTGCAGCCCAGGCAGGTATGACCCTAACCCTGAGTAGCATCCTGCCATTGCCCAGAATTATACCGCAGTACAAGGACAAAATGATTGATGTCAACAATTGGATAAGCTTTTGGTGTCATTCTAAGGGGATCCAGTATCTGTCTGCCTGGGACAACATGGTCGACAGACCATGATACTTTGCCAGAGATGGCCTGCACCTGTCACCTCTGGGATTCCGGATACTGGCTAAGGCTCTTGCTGCCCCAATAGTGCCTTTTTTAGGCAAGGTTCAAATGACAAATTCACCACCATAACAGGAACAGGCAAGAAAAAACTGAGGGCAATGCTACTCAGTGCTAGAAGTCTAAATCTCAAAATGCACTCACTCGAGGCACTCCTTAAAATGAAGAACATAGATGTCTGTGCAGTGACTGAGACCTGGTTCAAGGCTCCAGAGAGCACCCCTGCATTCCCAAGCTATAACTCATACCACACTTTTCGGCCATCTAACCTGGACCAGAACACCAAAGGTGGAGGCGTGTCCATATTCATTAAGGATATCCACACCTCCAGGCTAGTTGCTCAGCATAATGCAGCCGAGGTTAACCAAGTGCAACTAACTCTGAGCAAAACTGCAATCCAAATTGAAACCTGCTACAGATCCCCCACCATGCCACAGGATTCCCACTCCTCTTTTCTTGATATACTGGAAAATATTAGGGTCCAACCAAACACCCTAATATTGGGCTATTTCAACTACCCCACCATTAACTGGGAAAACTACTCGTGTACCAACTCCTTCGCTCAGCACTTTCTGGAATTCATAAATTCCAGTGCGCTGGATCAACTTATCCACACCCCCACCAGGGACAACAATATCCTAGACCTAGTCATTACCAACATGAATGACCGGTGTTCCACACCTGAAGTCAACTCCTCGTTGGTCAGATCCTACCATAAGCTAATCACCCTAGATATCCACATCCCGCCCCCACCCTCTATTAAGGAAACCACAATAAAAAATTTCTCCAAAGCCATCTTCCTGCTTCTTAAGACAGAAGTGGCAAACTTCATGACACCGATGCAGATGGACAATACAGTTATGACTGCTGAATCCTACACAAATGCACTCTATAAGCACTTACATGAGTGCATGGATTGTGCTATCCCAAACAGAACCAAGACGCTATCCTCCAAAAAAAGAAGCCACTATGGTGGTCCCCTGCCATAAACAAACTCTACAACAGAAGGAAGAAATTGTTGCAAAAGTGTGTAAAATCCCATGAATGGAGGACCTCCCTGGTCTGCCTCAGTAAGAAGCTGAGATCTCTTATAAGATCCTCCAAAGCTAGCTATGAAAACAAGATTGCCACTGATTCTAAGGACAACCACAAAGCATTCTATAGCTATGTCAAGAATCTCAATGGCAATACCCAGATCAGCTCGGAGTTGCAGCACAATGGCACAAAATTACAGAACCAACTGATACTGCCAACATCCTGGCAGATAGGTTCAGTGCTAACTTTACCCCCCTCTCACCCCCTAAAGGGTCCATATCTATACAGGAAGAATGCAGAGTCCTTGTAATCACAACTTCACAGGTAAAAGCAGCACTCTCTAAAGCCAAAAACACAGCATCCATGGGAACGGACAACATCCTAGGCTGCATTTTACACGAACTTCAGAACGAACTGACTCCCCACCTAAGCACCATGTTCAATCATAGCCTCACGTCAGGCTCTGTGCCCACCGAATGGTGCACGGCAACACTTATCCCACTCCACAAAGGGGGAGCCACCACTGATCCTGGCAACTATCTCCCTATTAGCCTGACGAGCCTGGTCTGCAAGGCCATGGAACGTATCATGGAATTCATAAACAAAGACATTGGTAACCTCCAAACTCTGGACCCCACCCAGTTTGGGTTTGTGAAAGGCAGATCATGCCTCCTGAACCTGGTCGATTTCTTTGAGGCAGTCACCAAAGCCGTAAACGAGGGCAAGGTGGTTCACAGAGCCTATCTTGACCTCACCAAGGCTTTCGACACCATCCCCCATTCTGGAATTATACCTAAACTCACTAGACTAGGTATAAATCCCTATGTCACAACATGGGTTGCCAACTGGCTCACTGACAGAACCCACACTGTAAAAGTTGCAGACTCCAAATCTGTCTTCAAACCAGTGACAAGTGGAGTACCACAGAGATCAGTCCTGGGATCTCTCCTGTTTGGTTATCTACTTCTCTGAAGTACAGGCTAACACAGAAGGCCTCGGGCTAACGAAGTTCGCAGATGACTGCAAACTAGGAGCTATAGTCAAGTCCCCAAATGATGTGGGCATCCTACAGAAGGGCCTCACTGAGACTGATGCCTGGTGTCAGAGCCATGGCCTCAAGCTCAATGCCAAAATGTGCATTATTATACCCTTTGGTAAAAACTCTGTACCCATGAACTACCACATAGGCGGCAGTCTTCTTAACACCGAATGTGTGATAAGAGACCTTGGGACCCAGGTGGACAGTAGTCTCTCCTTTGATAAACACATTGCCACAGTAGTCAGGAAATCCTTCTACATGGCACACCTCATCACAAAAGGGTTCTCATCCAGGAAAAAAAGAGGTCATTGTTCCCCTCTACTCGACACTCATTAGACCCATTATAGAGTACAATGCCCCTTTTGGAATGTACCTCAAGACATCTGCAGTAGCTGAAAAGGCCACAGAAGTACCTCACAAAGAGGATTACTGGCCTCAAACAGATGCCCCACACTGACAGTCTCAAAAAACTCCTGCTTTACTCTGTAGCATATCGCCTACTCCGAGGTGATCTCTGCCTAACATAAAGGTATGTCAAACCCAGAGCTGTTGGACATGCTACACCTAAAGAAATCCCAATCCCTCTGAGCTACATGCTCTAGGGACCTAAACCTTGTCACCACAATAAACAGGACTTGCTGGAGGGACAGATACCTGTCCCAGAGACTTCCCATACTCTGGAACAAGCTACCCATCTATGTCAAGCAAAGTTCCTCATTAATACTCTTCAAGAAAAATCTTGATGAGTAGATGGGAAATAGGAAATACAGCCCGGGGATCACTTCTGTGGCTCTGCTTGACAGGGGCACAGGAAATTAACTTTCTTGGGTTGGCGTAGGCCAGGGAACTTTGTTGGTTAGGCTTACTTAGGCCCTTGGGCCGACAGCCTAGTACCTACCTATGAACTGTTATTTTTATGATATTAATTTATATAGATATAATTTTCACATTTTTCTAAATATTTCAACACCCAAGTAACAGAAAGAGAACTCCTTTGCCTCATATGAAATCTCTCAGCTAGATGAATAAAATGATGACAGCATGTATATAACTTGAGTGGTTGCTGACATATTGCAAGTCGTTTACAAAATATTGCAAATGTAATAGTTGCAGCATTTACTGTGACATAAAATTCAGTTTAAGACCTACAACCTACAAAATACTACCACTATAAAAATAGTTTGTGCTGAAGAGTTTTCTATTTATACTTATCAACCCTTATAATTCCAGAAATATAAAAAAGAAGCTATGTACTTACCATAACGTTCAATTTGAGTTGCTCATCTCGCTTTCATTCTTACAGATGGGTTCGGAGCCGACCCTCGGCTCCGAGTCAGCCTACTACAAAGCTCGAGGTCTTCAAATAGCTCGAGGCCAAGTCCCTATCCCATGATGCACCTAGAGTTACCTCAGATCTTGTTTGCTGCCTAGAATACCATATGTCATTCTATCACTCCATAAGAGAAAGTATAGAAGGGTTAAGCAACCAAGAAGGATCCAGCATCTTGGTCTTCTAAAAGCCCAGGAGGGGGTAGGAGGGAGGGACGCAAGAATGAAGGTGAGATGAACAACTGACATGGAACGCCATTCATTCTTACAGATGGGTAGTGTCCCAAGCAACATCTATCTCGGGTGGCTCACGGGAGTATATTTTTCAGGACAGTGGATCCAAAGGAGGCCCTATCAACTTTGTTATGAGTGATAAAGGTATGAGGTCTTGACCAAGTGGCTGCTGGCAGAGGATGTAGATGCTGCTTTGGTTGAGTGAGGCTTCATTTTGTGTTGTAAGGGCATATTGGCAGCTGAATAAGCAAATGTGATACAATCAGATAACCACTTTGACAGAGTTGTTTTGGCCACTGGCATACCTTTCTTGGAGTCTGAAAAGGAAACAAAAAGCTGTTCAGATTTCCTAAAATCCTTTGTTCTAGCCAAGTAGAATCTGAGCTGTCTGTGAACATCAGGTTTGTGCAGCATGTATTCTAGATTGTTGGAGTGATTGGGGAAGAAAACTGGCAGATCAATAATTTGATTAAGATTAGTTTCAGTGCAAACCTTAGGCAAAAAGGAGGGGTTTGTTTGAAGCAAGACTCTGTCAGCATGGAAAATCAGATAATGAGGTTTAATGGACAAGGCTTGAAGCTCTGACACTATGGGCAGAAGTAATAGCTACTAAAAATATAGTCTTCCATGACAAAAATTTGAGGTCACATGAGGAAGCTGGTTCAAATGGAGGGAGAATAATGTGGGAAAGCATAAAATTTAGATTCCATGGGGAATAGGGCAATTTCACAGGTGGTCTGAGATGAAGGTCCCTTTAAGAAAGGCTTTGGATAATTTATGTGACATAATATTCAATATTTCAAATCCATGATGAAAATTAGAAATGGCAGCAAGATGAACATGAACTGCTGCTGCAGCTCCTTTGTTGAAAATCATAGTGAAGAACTCTAAAATGGAGGCCATAGGGGCTTGGTAAGGATCAATATTGTTTTTAAAGACCCATATAGAAAATGTTTTCCATTTGCTAAGGTATAGCTTCCACATAGAAGATTTGTGAGAAGATGAGAGAATTTGCTTCATCTCATTGGAAAGGTTATGGAACCTGGCTATGTTGGGAATTGGAGCAGCCAAGCTGTCAGCTTCAGGGACTGCAGAGAGGGATGAAGTTTTCCCGAGTGTGTCAGAAGGTCCAGAACTGGGTCTAGAATCCAAGGGTCCTCCAAAAGATGAAGTCGAAGGAAGGGAAACCAAATCTGATGAGGCCAATGAGGAGCTATTAGAATGATGATCCTTCCCAGGGTTTTTGCTTTCTGTAGAACCTTGGGTATCAACGGGATTGGTGAAAATGCATAAAGGAGACCTGGAGACCAATCGTGAACGAGTGCGTCCCTTGAGGCTTCTCCCAAAGGGGGAATCTGGGCAAAGTAGCTTCTGCATTTCATGTTCATGTGACTAGCATAAAGGTCACAGCAAGGCTGGCCCCACCTGCGGAATATCCTGTCCGCCATTTCTTTCTTGAGAGACCACTCGTGGAGCAACAAAATTGCTCTGCTCAGCTTGTCTGCTATCACACTGGATTTCCCAGGGATGTGAGTTGCTAACAGAAAGTGCTGGGTGGATATAGCCCACTGCCATACTCTTAGGGCCTCACGACAAAGGGGATATGACCTGGTTCCTCCTTGCTTGTTCAAGTACCAGACTACTGACAAGTTGTCTTTCTGAATTGAAATCGTACCCCGAGGAAGAGAGTTCTGGAAGTACTGCAACCCCAGAAGTACTGCTCTAATTTCTAGGAAATTGATATGCAGGGGTGTCTCTTGATTGGTCCATGTGCCTTGGGCTGTTCTTCCCTGAAAATGCCCCCCACCCTATCAGGGAAGCGCCCATGGTCACTGTGGCCGCTGGTGGGGGTAAAACAAAAGGACGACCTATTGTGACATGAAGTGAGGTTAACCACCACAGAATATCCTTTTTGCAAGAGTTTGTGATCATTATCAGGTGAGACATAGGAAGCTCTTGGTAAGATCACTGAGGGAACAACAGCCATTGCAGTATCCGAATGTGCATGCAACCCAGTGGTATGGCCAAAATTGCAGCTGCCATCATACCTAACAATTTTAGAACTTCTGATGCTGGAGCCTTGTCTTTGGATATCAGATTGCGGACCTGCTGATGGAGTAGTAAGAGTGTTTCTACTGGAAGTCTTAGCATGGTGGTAGTGATGTTCAGCTCTGCTTCAATAAAAACGGTATGTTGTGATGGCGACAAGGCAGATTTTTCCGAGTTTATTGTAATGCCCAGCTGACTGCAGAGTGACAGAGTGGAGTCCCTGGCTGGAATGAGTTGATGCCTGGTGGTGGTAGTGAGGAGCCAATCATCTAGGTACGAAACACATGGAATCCTAAACATGTCAGGTGAGCCGTGACCACTGCCATACATTTGAACACTCTGGAGGCTGTAGTGAGATCAAAGGGTAGGGCTCGATATTGGTAATGACTGGATCCCAGCCAGAAGCAGATTATGCCTGGATGGTCTGGCCATTTTTATGTGGTAGTACGCATCCTGGAGATCTATAGAGCACATCCAATTGTCTTTCCCTTAAAAAAGTATCGACTGAAGCATGACCATCTGAAACTCCTCTTTCTTTACAGATTTGTTTAGCCTGCTGAGGTCCACTATAGGTCTCCAGTCTTTTTTGGAACTAAAAAGAATCTTGAGTAAGTTCCAGATCCTATATGGTCTGCTGTGACAGCCTATATGGTCTGCTGTGACAGGTTGGATGACTCTTTCTTAGCAACGTTTGGACCTCTACTGTTGCCTGTTCCCTGTAACTGGGTGGAATGTCCGGGATTTTCCTTGTCGGTGGACGGGGTGTGGCAAAAGGAATGAAGTATCCTCTGGAAATAATACTTTGTACCCAATTGTCATTTATTGTCGTTTATTTTTAGCCAGGTGTCTGGAAACAAAGATTAGCAACCCCCAGCTGCCTCCAGAGTAGGACAGTCGGGCCTCCATTCAGGAGCGCTGGTAGGGCTTCCCAAAGAAGTGATCTCTATCTCCCTGGTTTTGTGGACTCCCTCTGCCGTGAGGGTGGCGTCTTCCATTATTGCCCCCCTCCTCTGCCCCTGGAGGGGGGGTTCACCATGTGTGTCCTGAAAGGCTCCTAGGGCTTTTTGGAACCACATTTTCCCTCCTCTTTGACCCTTGGGATAGGAAAATGGACTGACGGCAGACAGAGGCGTTCCCTCCTGCTCAAACCTGGTCAAAGTTTCCTTAACTTTGGGCCTGAAAAGTGATGAGCCCTCAAAAGGGGTATTCATAAAAGATGACTTGAATGGCTCTGCGAAGGAACACAAGCACATCCAGGAGTGTCTCCTAAGAGCAATTCCTGTACCCACTGCCCTGCTCGTTCCATCAGCTGCATAAGAAATGAGGCGCATGGATGAGTTAACAATGGAGTTGAGAGTAGCAAGCTGGGAGGCAACTTTGTCTGAAGCTCCTGCAGCTACTGTACCCTGAAAAGCATCTCCCACCTCTTTAAGATCTCTTTGCAGTCTCGTGAAATGGGTTAGATAGTTGACCAAACGGAGTGCAAAAGTCACTGAACTAAAAGTGCAATTCCCATATCTATCCATAATCCTGGAATCTCTATTAGGAGGATGGATAGAAGAGGAAGTTTCTGAAATTTTCTTTTTGGTGGATGCTGCCATCACCATGGCATCAACTGGCACACCCTTGGTCAGAAAGGATTTGTCTTTGGGAGCAGAGATAAACTTATTAGGCCTCCTAGGGACAGGCTCCATGGTGTCAGGAGACTCGCACGCCCTTCGTGAGACCAGCTGCATAAGCTCATCGAAGGCCGGAGACATCCAAGAGGTGGGGGGCTGAGACCTGAAAGCCTTCAGGAAAATCATCTCGTCTTCAGTAGGGTTTGTGGACTGCCAGTCATCTCTATGCCTAAGGATTTCTAGTATCTCAGCAAATGAGATATCCTCAGAGGGGGACCGTGGGGACCCTTCTGATTCATCAGAGTCCGTATCAAATGTTAGGGACTCCTGCAGGTAGTCTAGATGTTTCCTCTTACAAACTCTCTTCCTGGGAACCTCATCAGTAGGAGCTTCTGGTGAGGCCTCGGAAGAGTATGGGCCACCCAATGGGGCTTCCTGAGGCTCTGGGTCTCTGCGCATTGCCAGGATCTGTGAAGCAGACACAGGTGCTTTAGGGGAGGAAGAAGCTGACATAGAGGTCCAGAATGTCATAACTCTCCTCATGGTTTCGAAGGCACCCCTGCTCTGATGTGAAGGGACCAACGGATCAGAGGAAACTGTCGATACCCCCAGCACTGGGACAGTGGGCTCTGAGCCAGATGGAGCTGAGCTCATCTGAGCAAAGCCCCAAAAGGCACAGTCGGAACCAAGTTGGTCTGTCTCTCCTCCCTGGTCCCGACCAGAGTGTTGGCTCCTAGTGTCCTCGACAGGCACAGAGGACGTCAGAGTAAATGGAGCAGAAGACAGTGGAGCAGGCATCAGCTCTGAAGGCTTCACAAATAAACAATTCAGACTCCTCCGGCTCCAAAGGACCAATATGGCTCGGAGGAGGAAGAGTTGTAGCTGGCATAAGGGTCTTCAGCTCTGAAGCCACTTGGGTCAGAGCCGATAAAAATTTTGCAAAGGCCGGTGCCTGTAAAAGCTTCTGAACCACACGATCCACATCCAAATCGGAAAGGCTGATGGAAGACTGAGATGAATGGATTGAAGGTGGTACCGACTAACAATTGAGATTTTGGAATTTCAGATACCGGTTCCAAAACCGGGGACTGGCTCCGAAAAGATAAGATAGTCTGCTCCGAGACCTCTTGATTCAATGGAAGTCTTGGAAGACTTTGAAGACTTACTGGATCCATCCTGGTCACTCGAAGCCTCCTGGAAAGAAGGTTTCAGTAAACCCCTATCAATAAGTTTCCTCTTTCTCTCTTCGAGAACACGAGAAGAAAAGGAATGGCATATGGAGCAGGTTTCTTGCAAATGTAATGCTCCTAAACAATAAACGCAGTTGACATGACAGTCAGTGACAGACATTTTCTGCCCACGTTTAGGGCATTTTTTGAACCCTGACTTAGGGTGTTTGTCCTCATCAGCCACTGACAAAAAATTACCACACCCAACAACTATACACTATAACAATAAGCCTTCTAAAAAAAAAAAAACAGATTAAATACAAAAGACACAAGCCTTCCAACTATGGCTAACAGGTCTCACACAGAGACACTATTTATCTAAGCAGATAAAGTTGTGAGAGAAAGTCACTATTTAAATGCAATAACAAAGCTATTTGCTACAGATAACACCCCAACTAAACTCTAATTATCTAAAGCTTGTGAGAAAATGTCACTATCTAAGCACACTCTCTTAATTAACTATCTGCAAGAAAAAATATGACAGAAGGTCACTATTTAAACAGTATTTAAACACTAAAGGTCAACTAGGCCTAAGAAAAATGAGGCCAAATATTAATATATGAAAAAACACACCAAGGGAATAGGGAAACAATACAAAGCTATAAGAGCTTAAGTAACTAACTATAACTACTTAAAAGTATTACTAATATTTGAAAATATTGAAAAGTAAGGTTTTTACTGGCCCGAGCTAGCAAGAACCTCTGATCTGTTGCAGCGGCAAACTAGACCTGAGGTAACTCCAGGTGCATCATGGGATAGGGACTTGGCCTCGAGCTATTTGAAGGCCTCGAGCTTTGGAATAGACTGACTTGGAGCAGAGGATTGGCTCTGAACTAGTCTGTAAGAATGGACGGCGAGATAGAACTTTACATCTGTTTGAAATGTGAGGACATAATATGATTCTGTCAAAAGGCTTAGGCTCTGCCCATTGGAAGTTACAGTGCAAACTTCCTGAGCTTCATTGGAGTGAATGAGTTAATATGAAAATTAACCAAGTTAGTGTATGATATTAGATGAGGAATTTTGAGCACAAATTCAACTATCATTACTAAACTATAAATTAAACAAGTAATAAAAAGAAAAAACTATCTTGGAATTATTGATGAATTCCTAGTCTGGTCTACAACCTAGAACAAATTTTCACCAAAAGGGCTTTCAAACAAATCAAGCTCTAAAGAGGGAATTGAATAATTAGTGAAAAAAAATGAAATTACATATATAAATATCAAAACCACTCACTTAAATAATTTCCTAAAATAATTTTAGATTCAATACAATAAGAATATATCTTATTCTATAATTTAACTAAATGTAATAATGTTTTAGTAGAATGTTTAGATATGAATTGTTACATAAAGAAATGAAATAAAAGTCTCTTACTTGCTTAATATTTTATTAAAGATATTACTGAAATAAATTTTCAGATTAAATGTGTTCAGCAAATGTTAAAATATTAAGTATATGAAACCAGAAATATATTTAGTTTTTATCAGTATCTTACAAGCATTAATATGACATTCAATAAAATCAGAGAAAGATTTCCAATTAGATTTAGTTGAATTAATATAGCGAAATATCTGATATGCCAACTACACCTTGAATATTATTCATCTGCAAAACTTTGTTTTCCTCAGTTTTCTAAATAAATTAATCCATGAAATGAGATTATTTAACCTACATGTTTACCAAAATGGAAGTAAAGGTCAACAATAAAAGGTAAATTATACTATATTATTAGCATTCTTTAGCAAAATGATGAAAAATATCTTGGCTATGGAACAAATTTCAATAAATTAAATTATTCTCCTGTCAAAGAAATTACAAATAAGAATATTCTGTTAAACAACATACACTTGAAATCTTAACATTTTACAGAAAAATATAACATAGCAAATATGTAAAGAAAAAAAAAACAGTTAAAAGAAAAGCTCATCTTCACTCAGTGTACATCATATAATTGTTTCACAATGGTATATTGTAAATGTGTATTATTTTACCATTGTAAACATAATCTGAAGAAATGTTGAGGAGTTTTATTGATGCTATAAATAACTCGGATGTCTTTACTGAGGCCATTAGTCCCTTATTAGGGTTTGCATCAGTTCCTGTGTAACAACAAACAGACCATACTCTTCTATACCAGTATTTGATTTTAAATTAGTGTGTCAGAGCAGCTATACAAGCCATGACATTTCCAAGTGTGATGACCCACCAATGGACCAGTAATCAAGAAGCCTCAATCCTCACCACTGCCACCAGTGGGGGACAAACACCGGTAGGATGACAAGTATGCACACAGTATTTCCAAATGCAGCTCTCTGCAGCAAGTGCAATCTCCCTTAAGAGCACAGAGAGACCACAGTCAGTCTGGATCTGGTTCCTCTACCTTTCTCCAGATCTCCAATAAGACTCCCCACTGGCACAGCTATAGAGGTGAGATCTCAGCAGAGTGACCAAGCCAAGACATCCAAGACCTCCAGCACACTCTCTGTCCAACCAGTGCTTCGTATCCCTGCCCAGGTAGTTGACACACATGCTCTTGAGGTCTGATTTACACACACACATGCCTGGGAAAGGCTGGCACAGGTTTACTAGCTAAGCCCCCTTCTGCTCAGACTATAAAGTAGTTACCACTGCCACCAGTCAGAAGTACCACCTTGTTATGAAAGCGCTCAATCCTTGTTTATTATTTTATATTGAAGTGTTCTGATTATTTCCACACAGTTTATTTCCTGGTTCTACCTGCTGAATTGCTATTACTGGTTGCTTGTTTCAATTTTCTTTGGTCACCTTAACAAAAGGTGTCCAAACTTACTGTGTAATATTAATATTAACACAAATGGTAGTCTGACCAAGAGCAAGGCTATTAGGAGTGGCGCACACAGCATCACCAAATAAATATGCAAGTACTCTCAAAACTTAAATCCTCTACGCAGATCAGCCACAATGAAATGTTTAAATATATTTAATAATAAATAATAAAAGAAATAGACAATACTAAATATATATTCACAGTGATGGAGTTCAAAGCCACAGGAAAGATTTAAAACATTGCAAGACAGTCTCAAAGAAAAATATCTAAACTAAGCTTTACTATAATCCTGACCGAATCTAAGAGAATTATACTATAACCCAAGAACTTACTAAGAGAGCAAGGCAGATGTGGTTAATGGATCTTCTAGTTGTTGTCAGGTCCAAGACAGAATACTCTGTCTCACTAAGAGACTTCTTAAATTAATAATCTAAAATATTACTTTTGGGATAGCTTGCAGAATGACAATTTCTTGTCATCTGCCTGCTAGTTACCAGGCCAAACAACCATTGATGAAACTGGCAGTATTTAGCATCTACCTGTAAAAATACACAGACAAGGGCTTCTCCTCAGATATCTGGCAGATGCTGGAAGTCATAAAACAATTGCATTCCTTCATGCTTTCAAGACTAGCAATTACTTTACCCTAAAGACAATACAGAAAGTTTCCTAGTACAGACATTGCATCTCTTGCTGCACTGAAAACTAAAATATACAATCTTTATGGCCTAGCCATAAAGTAATTTAATTTTTATGAAGTTATCCTCCTATATTCCAGTTTTCTGTCTTAAAATATATATACATTTACAACAGTTACAATATCACATGTACATTTCTGATCTCTTCCAGTAGGGCAGATTGTGGCTACATTTCAAACAGCACTCTGCAAATACTCTCTGCAATATATGCATCTGTACAAGCAGTTTGATATGCACATGCCATACAGTTCTAATACATTTGTAACACAAGCATCTTGTATAAATCATTTCAATATTCACCAATGACAAAATTATTTACAAAATTCTAACTAGCTAGGTTGGCAGTATCTCCTTTCATCGCACCAAGTACTGACAGCTGAAATTGTTAGACATCAATATTAACTTATTGTTAAGGAAAGACTTACTACTATAAACTTATACTCTAATTCACCTCACAATGTATACATTCTAGAATCTGTTTTACTGAATTTTATGCAACATTCTAAAATGAATCTCAGTAATAACACATTAGTTTGATATATGAAACATGAAATTGGACACTTGCTCAGTCTTTGAGAAAGTTTATAGCTAGCATAAAATTACAAAAATAAATTAACTCAAAGAAATGAGTTACGAGTCTTCAACTACGACTGAACAACAGTGACAAAAAATGTCTGTATAATGATGCAATGTGAAATTATAGCATGGAAGTTATAAATTCCTTTAACAACTAATTTACTGATATTTTCATTCAAAAATCCCAACATCTATCAAATAAACGGTGATCATTGCTCTAGTTCATGTATAATATCACCTTACTACCCATCTGCAAAAAAAAAGGAACAGAACCCTGAAGCAAATACAAGATGTCTCCTTCAAATATACATTGAAGGATCACAAACAAATCACCAACCACCTTCTACTTCACACAGCTTCATCTTGTCTGTAATAAACTTCATAACACTGATATATCCAAGCCATCACATTAAATGAACAAAATTCACAGCCAATGAAAAGCACATCACAGTTCAAGTTAAACTACTTTAATAAGCATTCCCGTTCAAAAACCACACAATTTATCCCTGCAGCTGCATCTAATTATAAAACTATACAAACCTAAAACTTGACCAAGTATTCAAAACACCACAAACCCACATGATTTAGAAACCATTCAATGCCCACCATTTATCAATGTCCTCCTTATCAAAGAAAGCAACAAAAACCTTAAAAGATGCACAAGAACCAACAATCCCACACAAAATAACTTTCTCCTACAACACTCTAGCACATCAGCACCCAAAACTCAGCTCCACTGTCCAGCCATGTGGAACAAAAAAAAACAAAATCAGTGAACCATTCCATCACTGACCTAGATCTCAGTAAAGTTACAAGGTCAAAGCTGGTCTGAATACAAAAATCACAAGAAAAATGACCTACCAGAAGCAGACAGCAAATGTCACAACAAAATCCAACAGATAAAATCAGTGCACATATTGAAACCACTTCTTGCACAACCCTAAATCCACTCTGAACCCACATCAACCTGCTTTTCCCATTAAGCCGCACAAAAAAAGCAAACATGAAATCAACCAACATCAGCATGATCAACCTGATAACCTTCCAAAAAGCAAAGTCATCAACTGCCACTAGCCTAGTCCCACATTAAAATGCCAAAAAATAACATGAACGGAAAGAAAAAGTCCTAACACCCAACCCAAAAAACAAATTCACCATAAAATAAAATGACAACACAACTGAAATACATTCAAATAACTGGGAGTGATCATGTCTCTAGAATCTCTGCGGACCTGTCACTGACCAAAAGCCTTCACCAAAATCACAAATATGTCCAAAGGTAAACCATCCAAATAACCCATGTTATATCAGATCTCAAATACAGTTCATAGGATCAAAGGCGTTTACTAGGTTAATGGCCCTAGGACCCTTACAAGCCTAGCAAAGAGTTTATCCCCAAAAAAAGAAACCTCAGTCAGCACCTGTTGCCCCTGTCAATGAGACACAAAGGTGGAACCCCTGGGGCAAATTCTCATCCACTCATCAAGGTTGCATTTGAAAAGGGTCAGTGAGGTACTCTGACATGTATAGGAAGTCTATTCCAGAGATGGTTATCTTACCTAAATGACCACACTTTCATTACTTGTCTCTTCTAAATCTTAGAACTCATCTCCTCAATTCATTTTACCGAACAGTGTATGAATTTGATAATCACAAAAACTCTAACGTTAGGAAAAAAAAGTAAATTCCCTTCCCAAAGAAGGAATACAGGAGAACACGGAAATATAAAACAAAGACACATCAGAGTTTCTCAGTAGACCAAAACATAAAACAATAAAAACAGCACTGAACAGCCTATTCTATTTGAAAAGCTATGCCATATAAATGTATTACAATATAATATCAAGATAGACCTCATTACCAAATTATTAAAACATAAATGAATAACTTTGGTATACTGTTTACCCTTTAACTATCAAATCAAGTTTTTTTTTTCTTTGTTTTCATGGAGCATAGGTGTTTTTAATATTCTATTATTTACATCTGACCAGTCATTTCTCAGAGGATCTTTTCAATGGCTGATAAGACAGTCCATTTTCTGTGCAGTTGAAAAGAGATGGTTATTTTTGATGCAAAATGAAACCTCTTCTAAGGAATTCCATTCTTGGACCAGAAGACAAGTTTTATTCTTGCAGGATATAATAAATGTGTTTTGATGTTATTTTGCTTTAGTTGCTTAATTAATGCCAAAATTCCCTTCTTTCCAAGGTCTTAGTGGTGAAGTCATTATCAAATCTAATATTTTGGTCTATTTTAATATAAGCTTTAGTCCAAGCAGATTTTAAAACCAATTAATTGACCAAATATGAGAGGAATTTCACAAAGGGTCTTTGAGGAGTAGATGGGTTCACAAGAGGTGGCTTTCCAATAAATCTACAAGATCTCACAATACCAAAACGAAAGACCTTTTTGCAAGTTTAAAGTCTGTGGTAGCCATGAAGTCAGAAAAGACAGTATATCTCAGATCCTTTTAGTTTTTCAGAAGCACAGAAAATTCTTATATTATTCCTCCATTCTCTCTTCTCCAAATCTTCAATTTTGTTGAAGATTTATGTATTTTTCAGCAATAAAAATTCAGTTTGAAATTCATTTTCTTTCAGTTTCCCCATCTATTTCATTTAAGGCATTTTCCATGTCTTGAATTTGCTTTCCTTGTTTTTCAATTATAATTTTAAGTTCATTCTCTTTGGAACAATTATTTTGAATGAAGTCCATTCTAGATTGAAACTGACATATTTTAAGAGCAGTTTCCTGCAAATATGCCATAATGTGTTGCAGATCTTTTTAAATTAATTTCTGCTGCAGAGTGAGTAGATTTTGGTAAACTTGTTGATAAAATTACTATTAAAATCAGTAAATCTTTTGGAAACAAGTCTGTTTGTATAGCTGTAAGTAAAAAAAAAAATTAATATTTTCAGTTTAATACTTCCAGCTAATCATTTCCCTTTTGAAGAGCTGTTAACAGGAGATGTTACTCCGTGGCCATCTTGAATAAAACTCTTACCACACAATGAAATGTTTCAATCTTCATTAAGTGTCTGCTGATACTGGCTATGGAATCATGTAGAATTTAAGTCACTGGAGGTTGTTTATGAAGGTGAGAGATGATCAGGTATACAGAAGATAAGTTTGAGAATTAGCACAGACGCCCTACTCATCATAGCAATAGTAATGTCTTTTGGTGTTTCCCGGTTAGGGGTCACCACAACGGAATGCTGATCTGCTTATGATTGACAATAGATTTTTACGTACTGAGGTGCCAGCCCGATGCCCAACCTTTAACGAAGGCACACCCATTTACACACGCACCTACCTGCATGTCTTTAAACGGCACTCAGGCAGGGGGAGGACGTGCAGACTCCACACAGAAGGCGCTCCAGCCGAGAATTGAACTGGAGAACCTCTTGCTGTGAGGCGACAATGCTAACCACTGCGGCCTATCCCTACTCATCGTAGCAATGCATTCAGAAAAAGAAGAATCATTTAGCCAACAAGAAACAGTATATTAAAGGTCTGAAATGGTTATTATGCCACTAAGTAAGATACTACAAACTGGGAAATGGGCAAACAGAAACAATAATTATGATGATTTCAGTGTGGGAAAAAAAAACAAGACACTGAGAATACGTATCCTGGGCTATGATTGCTGACATACTAGGTTTTCTAGCACTTACAAGTTACAAGTATACAAAAAATTGAGAGTGGTACTTCCCATAGCCTTTGATTTGTGCTAGGACTATTTCAGCAAGAATAGTGAAAGGACTTACATGTTTTGAATGTCAGCTTATCAGAACCTTTTTATCCTAATATTCTATAACTGCCAAACTTATCAGAATACCACAGCAGCAATCTGATCTGGATACTTAATTGGTTTTAAACAATTTTTTCAAATTATTTATTTTTTGCCTGATATAAACTTTCAGAGTGAAGATAACCTGACAGAAGAAAAATGTAAGCCCAAAGCATTCAGTCCCACCAACTAGGAAAAACAGAGAACATAGCTGTGACCAAATACAAGTAGTAGTGTGTGAAAGGGGGAACAGCAGGATGTCTATCTCTGCTGCCAGAGTAATACAGTACTAGCCTAACAGATTCAACATTGTAGCAAATACCTCACATAGCAACTGTAACTGACTGAAAAATTTTGACGTCAGAAATATTCAGAGCTCTGCAGTTCTCCAGTCTAGTAGGCGACAGCTACAGAGATATTGTTTAAACTAACTGTGCAGAAAAAGATTCGGACCTCATGGTAACACTCACTCTATAATCTTTGGGGAACATATGGAAGAGGGACTGGGCCTGTAGCTTCACAAATATCATTTGGTGATAAATTTTAATAAACTGGCAAAAGTAGAAAATTATATTTTGTAATGGGCCTTTGTACTTAACCCAAGGGATTCAGCATATCCATTGGTATCAAAGGTAAAGCAGTTAGGCACCCATTTAGAGATATTGTCCAGGCACTTTCTTGTCCTCTGCTCTTGGCAAGAACACAAAAATCTGTAAATCCTTATATGCAAAAGTTTCATTAGGACAGTTATGAAATTGTCTGCAAAATCCAGAGTATAAAGGATTCATTCTCTCTCAGAGTTAGCAGGGAAGAATACTGAAATTTTAACTGGTTAGTACTTGCGGTAGAAGGAGTTTTAGGGCATGAACACTGCACTGGTTTGGTGCTCTCAGAAATTCTAGCCTTGTGAAAAGTTACCAAAACAGTTATATTAAGAAGGCTAGAAGTTCCAAGAGAGGCCAGGCTGTTGTAATTGCTGCCAGGAAGCTACCAGCAAAGGCAAATTTCATGTCAAAACTTGAGTTTAGCCTGACTGGTAAGAGATTTTCCAAAACAAAAGTCACTGTTCAGAGGTATCACGCATCTGAGTGGATGGATGAATTAAAAATATATTTTGAAAAGGTTTTGCATATTTTTAAGGATGTTATGACACTTTTGCCAATCCTATCATGAAAACTGAAGCTGTACACAAAACTATCTTTAATAGCAAAGAAGCCAAGGTCTGACTAGAAAAGAGGCTTTATATTTCAAATCAAAGTCCGGAGTACATTGCTATAGAAAGTAAATCCTACCTTGTAACCACTGCTGAAACTGACCACTTTGTCATTCATCCTTTGAGTGGATTGTTTTTGGACTACTTAAAGAATATTAATACCATCTTCTAATGCTAATAATCTGCTGTGTTACAGGAAATGGGGGAAACAGAATGCAAGTTTGAAAGTCTTCAGAAATGAGAGATGCAACCCCTAAAGGGCTTCTAAAGAAATTCTCAGTGTGAACAAACACTAGACTAATTGACGGCTGAAAGCCATGTCTGCTGTGGTAAAAAGGGGGGCCAGAACAATCAGAAGAGTTCATCTAAGGTGTGCTTTTGTTTGGAGGGGAGGAAAACAGGCAAAAAGAGGACTAGTCAGCCCTGGAGAAGGAGTAAAAAGTACTTTGCGGTTGGCATTTGGATGAAAGACAGGCAAGTCCATCAGTGGGAGGTCCCTAGTGAATTGTTTTGATTAAATAGACCAATTGCAAGAATTTAGGAAATTCTTGCTGAAAATTCCAAATAATAATGTGTGTCTATAAAATGAGCTGCTGAGAAGGAAACTACTTTCCTCAACATGGCTTCACTGCAAAGTGACTAGGACCTTGTCCCCCATTGTTTTTTTGATATCATGCAAATGATATACTGCCCAACTGAAGGAGAATACCGCACATTTGAGAGGACAGTTGCCCAGTGTTTAAGAACCCATCTGTCTACGTTCACTTCTAGCAATTTCTCTCTCTGGAAATACAGAGAGGGCCGTCTCCCTACACATGATTTTAATGGGTGCCCTGTCCCCAACTTACATGTCTCTGAGGAAGGCTCCTAAAAGGAATGACATTCCAGATTCTTTCAGATGGCTTACTAACAGTCTTGAGTGATAACAGCAAGGTCATTCAAAATCCTAGTCCTTTTACTCTTCAATTTTAGCATCCACTGCAGATTCTCGTATGAAGGTATGTATGGGGACAACTGGAATGGAAGTTTGCTTTCCATCGATGAGAGAGCAGCAATCAATGACATAATCAGAATGGCCTGCATCTGGTGTAACAGTAGAAAGTTCTTCATTAGGACAGTGTCCAAGCAACAACCTATAATGATTGAATCACACTAAGGAATGAGGCTGAATTTTGGAGCATTGACCAGAATGTAAATTCTGTTGCATGAAAGACTTTTAATGTTAAAGTGTCACCCACTACCAGTTGCCTATGTTTGGAAAACTCCAAGTGCTGTCAGTCTGCAGATGAGCAGAAATAACATCCATGCATTAGCTGGCACTAACAACAATTCTGAATGACAGAGGACAGAGCTAGATATTTAGTCCTGTGTGCGAGTATAGGAATGCTTCAGTTCACCCCTCGTCAACATATCACACCACCACCCCTGAGCTTAACAGGAACTAACTTTTGGAAACATTCTAGCAATTTGCGACTCCATAATTAGGTACACACTGATTCCATAGTCACCAAGGTGAACATGAGAAGGGTTACAGTCTACTGTCTCTTGAGAGGCAGGTTTTCTTATATTTTAGGAGTCCTTAAAACCCTCTCTTCCAACTAGTATAACTACGGCATGGTCATAAGTCCATGCCGGAATGGATGATCTAGCAATAAAGCCCTTGAAAGACAGGCAGGATGACTTTCTGGAATTTTTCTAGGTACACTTTCAAAGATAAGACTTGTTCTTGAGTAGTATCCTCTCCTCAAAGAGACTGATGCCTAGATTTAAAAAACTGGTCTCAACAATTGGCTGAATAGTTGGCATCATTGTGTGTGTGTGTGTGTGTGTGTGTGTGAGAGAGGAGTCCAGTATGTATCATCCTGAGACCAGATGCTCAGCAATCCTACTTGTTTTGTCAAGGATGGTCTACATCTTTCATTCAAGCTCTTCTGCATACTTGCTAAGACCTTTGTTACCTTACTGTGCACAGTTCATCTAACAATCGTCCAAACCTAACCAACAAATCAGACAACAATAAGATGTCCTTTATCAGTGCCAGGAGTTTTAATAAATTGCGTAACGTTTAGGCATATCTACATCTATAACATGTCCATGTTTGTGTAGTGGCTAAGACATGGTTCAAATAGAATGAGAACATCCCATATGTGCATTCACTCTGTCTATCATGCTTTCAAGCCCACAAATAATGGTTGCAGTGTCTCAGTTTTCACAAGGGATTTCATCCCTTGCTCAGTGACCCTCCCCATGCACTTACTAAACTCCAGCGTGCCCTAGGTAATCAGACTTTCACGTTATCAGTCCCCTTATGGCTCAATAAGACCACAATTTCATGGCATTCCTAGAAAACATACATATTAGATATCCTCTAATCCTCAGTTACATCAGCTACCACACCACAGACCATAACTACTTATACCACTATCATCAGGTATACACAACTGTACTTACATAAGATGAAAGAGAATTCCCTGGATTCAACTTGTCCATAACACCACTAGTGGAGGCAATATCCTGGACCTAGTTCTCAACTCAATTCCAGCCTGCTCCTTGCCCATGATTCTTTCCTCAGTCAAGTCTGATCACCAACTGGCTCCCTTTATCCTCAGAACTTCCTCTCTCATGGTTACTCTTAGATACTTCAAAAAAGGCAAATCTTTTACAATCATATCACAAAATGGAAAAATTCTCCCATGGCATCCCCCAAATGGAAGCAGTATTTGCAGCAGGCTCCTTTCTGAAATATCGGCACTTGAAATGCAGAGTGCCAAAAAGGTGAGGGGGGGGGACAGAAAACTCGGGAGAAGAGCAAATTTCGAAAATTGTTTTCCGAACAAATTTCGAAAATTGTTTTCCGGGGGGGTTGGGGAGCCCCATCTGCACCCCCAAACTTATATATACCAACCGTGAGATCACCAACATCAGGCAGCATGATGCCAGGGCACTTCTATGGGATAGGCTTGTAAAGGCTCCAGGGCCATTAGCCTAGTATGCACCTATGAACATATGAACCTATACCTCGGAGAACTAAGATTTATTTATTTTTTTGAAAAATGGCATCTCAGATTTGGTATATACAAGTCCATTGTTTCACCCAGTCAGTTGCCACATTTTGGGACTTGCTCTAGTGGGTCCTGACATTTCAAATGATTAACTTCGCAGCCACTTATGCTATGGATCCTGACATTCACTTAGATAAATGCATTGATTAGGGTAGTCCCAAACATAACCAAACAAAGGCAAATCCAATAAGCCTCCCTGGTGGTCAGCAAGTATAAATAGACTTTGCAACAGTAGGAATACACTGTTTAGACTACCATGTAAGGCCAGAAGTCTTCATCAAAATAAGAATATAAAATGTCTCACCAAGAAACTAAAAGCAGCTATTAAGACCAGCAAAACCTCCCATGAAGGTAATGAGTCTGGAGCTATGTTACAAAACTAAGGAATAATTCACATCAATGCTCATATGTTTTTTATGACACCTCCTATTCAAATCCTAATATCAACATATTGGCTAGCAAGGCTTGCTGCAATTCTCTCCTGAAACTATTCCCACTATAAACATCCCTGACTCACTTCCCCACCACCATCTCCAAGGACCATATATTTTAAAGTGCTCTTGAAAATTGGTCCAGGACAACATACTGGGTTATTTTAAAACCACTGTCAAGCAGGTCAACCTAGACCTACTGTTACTGAAAGATCAGCTGTGTAAGTTAAGTCAGATAATCACTGTTGCAGTAGCCTAAGCTATACGGGTTACATCCTAGGTAGGATACAACAGCTGACCAGCTTCAAAAGTTTGAGTACCTTCCATGCAGCCAGTCAGCTCAGAATGAGCAGACTAAAAAGACAAGTCTAGCCACAAAGCCCTTCAGAGCTTTCATGTCAACTGACAGAGGGACACTGAATCCTGGCAGGATATTACTAAGAACAAAAAAAAATGTCTACACCTTGGCATAAAAACATACTAAAAAACAAGGGAGATGGAGAGAGGGAGTGGCTACTGCAGCAGTGACTATTCAAACATCTGCTGTTATGGAAAGTTTATATACAGAATATGTTCTTCATCTCTATTACTACTGAAGTAGCCTAAGCTATATGGGTAGAGTACCATAGCTTAGAACAACTGGGAGAAGGAAGGAGAAGGGTCCAAGAGTCCCTGCAGAATGGTCTTCATAAAGCCTTACTTAGACCTGAAAAAAGAACCTACCTTGTGCTTTGGCAAAGCATGTACAGAGGACCAAATTGCTGCTTCTAGAATACTTTCAAGTCCAACCCTTTCCAAAAAGCCATAGATGAAGGCAAGGCTCAGTTGGAATGTGTTTTGACTCTGCCTGGAACTGTTCTTTTGTGGTGGGAATAAAAATAAGTTATATATTCACCATAAATGTTCCATCTATGTTGTTGATCTTCATTCATTATTGACAGTTGGGATACGGTTCCGATCCTGGGAACCAGCTAGGCCTTTATACAGCTCACACCAGGCAAAAACTCTCGAGCCAAGTCTCTACTCACATATCACGCTTGTAGACTATAACAAGATAAGTTATGAGAAGAAGCCATGTCCAAGGTAAAAAAAACTCTAATGAAAGCCCAGGACAAGAGTAAGATCCTCCAGGAAATCTAACGGAGGAGAAGGTGGGTGGGATGTCAAGAATGAATGAAGCTCAACAACACAGATGGAACGTTATGGTGAGTACATAACTTCTTTATCTGATGATGTCAATCTTCATTAATTCTTGACAGTTGGGACAGAGTCCCCAGCTACTTTATTCCCTGGATGGCCTTATGAAATGATATTCCTGAGAACCATAGAGCCAAAAGATGCTCTTCCCCTGCAGACCATATCTAATTTGTAATGAGTGATACAAGTATGAGGTGTAGCCCAAGTTGCAGCTGCACATATTTTATCTAGAGAAGCTTTGGAATGAAAAACAGCTGATGTGGCAATGTATCAGGTTGAATGTGCTCTTAAAGAGGCAGATAATTTGCAATTATATTCATAAATGAAGGTAACACAATCTCTTAACCATTTAGACAGGGCCACTTTAGATACAGATTTTCCTATTCTAGGTCCTGAAAAGGAAACAATTGGTCTGATGCTCTGCAATCTTTAGTCCTGTCAAGGTAAAACCTCAGCTGTCTATGAACGTCTAGCAAATGTAAACAATATTTCCATTTGTTAGAGGAATTGGGAAAGAAAACTGGTAAGTGAATGGATTGATTAATGTTTGACTCAGACACCACCTTAGGAAGAAATTAAAGGGTTAGTCCTCAATGTCACCTTATCTTTATGAAAAATGATGTACATTGGTTTCACACAAAGTGCCTGAATTTCCGAGACTCTTCTGGCAGAAGTGATGGCCACTAGAAAAAGTTTTCCAGGAAAAGAATTTGAGATGGCAGGTGGCAGCTGGTTCAAAGGGATGTAGTACTAAGTATTGCAAAATGAAGGTAAGATCCCATTGAGGTAACGGATCCTTGAACAGAGGCTTGATACATAAAACTCCTTTGAGAAACACTCCGTGTAGATGATGGGAAATCAATGGATGGTCATCGTATCCATTGTGAAAATTAGAGACGGCTGCTAAATGAACTTTAATGGTGGAGGCAGCCGCTCCTTGGTCAAAAAGATCAGCTAGGAATTCCAAAATGTTTTCAACTGGAGACAAGAAAGGGTCTAAATTGTTTTCAGAGGCCCAAAGAGAATCTTTTCCATTTATTTGAATAAAGTTTCATGGTGGAAGGTCTATGGGAAGCCAGAACAAATTTTTCGACAGGGGAAGTAATATTATTCTTCCTGGTGACTAACAGAATTGGAGGAACCAAGCTGTGAGCTTGAGGGAGTGAAGATCAGGGTGTAGCAGCCCTTGTGGTTGGGACAGCAAGTCTGGAACTGGGTCCAGAATACAAGGTTGGTGAACCAAGTGAGGCCACAGAAAGGGGAACCAAACTTGCCTGGGCCAGAAAGGGGGCAATGAGGATCACTTTGACACGCAACTTTTGAGCTTTCTTCAGGAAGAGAGGAATGAGGGGAAAGGAGGAGGAGGCATAAAGGAGACCCAAGGCCAATTCAGGACAAGAGCATCTCTCCAGGACGCTCCATGTGGAGGGATTTGGGCACTTCTTCACTGGGGAGGCAAATAGGTCGCAACAAGGCTCAGCCCAATGGGAAATATTTCTTTTGTCACTTTCGGATTTAGAGACCACTCATGAGGTAGTAGAACATGTGTGCTCAACTTGTCCACTATCACACTGGAGCTCCTCAGGATGTGCGTTGCCACAAAAAAGCAGATGGAGGATTTCACCCATTGCCAAACTCGGCGCTTCCCCTCTGTTTCTTGATATACCAGACTACTGACTTGTTGTCTGATTGGATCACAACTATTCCCAGAGGAAGAGCAACTCGAAAGGCTTGCAATGCTAGCAGCACTGCCCTCATTTCCAGGACATTGATGTGCAAGTTGGCCTCTTGAGGAGACCAAGTGCCTTGGACTGCCTTTCCCAGATAATGTTCCCCCACCCCATCTGGGAGGTGTCCGTGGTCACTATGGCCTTGGACTGAGGAGGAACAAATGGATGGCCCATAAGGATTTCTTCAGAATTCATCCATCAAGACAAATCTTTTTTGCAATGTTCCGTTATTAGGATCAGTTGATTCATTGGGAGAGAAAGAATGGACCATTGTAAGGCTAGAAGCCATTGAAGTATTCACATGTGAAACCTTGCCAGTGGAACCAGAGTGAGAGCTGCTGCCATGGATCCTAGGGCCTGAAGAATTAGAAGAGCGGGCACCTTGTTTTTGGTAAAATGGGCTGAACTTGCGATCTTATCTTTTGGAGCCTGTGAAAGAGCAGAGAAGCTATGCATGAAACTGTGTGCTTTAAGTCTTGAGTGGGGGATAGCAGAGACATTTTGTAGTTGACTAATGTCCAGGGTACTGAACAGGTGTATGATGACGTCTATGGATTGAATCAGCAGATGCCTGGTCAGGGCAGTGAGGAGCCAATCATCTAGATAAGGAAACAGCCTCAATCTGCTTAACTTCACATAAGTCATGACAGCCGCCATACATTTGATGAACATCCTGGGGGCTGTGGCGAGACCAAAGGGCAGCGATCTGAACTGGTAATGGGCCCCCAGTCAAAAGTGGAGAAACTTTCTCGAACGCTTGCCCATTTTTATCTGAAAATACACATCTTGAAGGTCTACAGAGCACATCAAACAGTTTTCCTCTAGAAAAGGAAGAACAGACTGAACCGTGACCATCCAAAATTTTGTCTGCTGAACAAAGTTGCTCAGAAGGCTGAGGTCCAATACTGGCCTACAGTCCCCCCTCTTTTTTGGCATTAAAAAGAACTTTCAGTAAAAAACGGATCCTACCTGGTCTTGTGGGACTTCTTGGATGTCTCTTTTGTAGCAGCTTTTGGATTTCTTTGAATGCTTGATCCCTCTGATGGGGTGGAACATCAGGGATTTTTCTTAGAGAGCATGGAAAAAGGACAAAAGGGATGTAATAGCTTCTGGTAATGATTTTCTGCACCCAAGAATCAGAGGTTATTTGTTGCCAGGCTAATGAGTGCCGTGACAGTCTTTCCCAGACTGTGTCCAGAGGTAAGCAATTGGGCCTCCCTTCAGGAGTCCTGGTAGGGCTGTCCAGCTAAAGCGTCTCTGGACTCACGGTTTCCTGGGCTGCCTCTGCCTTAGGGTCACAGTCTTCCATCTGAGCTCCTCCTTCTGCCCCAAGAGCAGCTGCCACCATGTGCATCCTGGAAAGGCCCCTGGGAATTTTTGAACCACATTTTTCTGCTCCTCTGATTCCTGGAAAAGGATCGTTGAGGAGTAAAAAAATTAATGCCACAGCAGACAGGATCTTGCCATCCTTTTCACACCTGGCTAATGTGTCCTTTACTTTGGGGCCAAACAAGGATGATCCATCAAATGGAGCGTTGATGAAGGAAGACTTGAAGGGCTACAGGAAATCACACAACCACATCCTGGTATGACTCCTAATGGCAACCCCAGAACCCACTGTCCTGGTTATACCTTCAGCTGCACATGCAATGAAGCACATGAACAAGTTCAATATCTACTCCAGGGTGACTTGCTGCAAGGTGACTATCTTCTACCTTGTTAGATATAACCCCAGCTAGAGTTTCTAATAATTCCCTGATCAGGTCTCTCTAGAGTCTAGTAAAGTGTGCCAGAAAGTTCAAAGACCTAAGAGCGAAGGTCAATGAAGCATAGACCCACATCCAAACCTGTCCACTGTACTAGACTCCCTGTTAGGCAGATGTACAGAAGGCCTCACATTGGCAAGCTCCTTTTTGGTGGCAGCCTCCAGTACCATGGCATCTACTGTTAAACCTTTGGCCCAATACTGGTGGCCATCTGGTGGTGATAGTATCCTATCAGGTCCTCAGGGAATAGACTATGGCATCAGGAGCCTTCCAAACCCACTGCATGATTAGCTTGATGAGATCATCAGTGGGTGGAGACACCCTAGAAGTTGATGGTCAGGCACCAGAGGCTTGCAAGTACATGGTTTCCTCCAAGGATGGGTCTTGGGACTTCCAGTTCACTATTTTAGAATTTCCAGGATGTCTCCAAAGGAGATGTTTTTCAGGGGGTGACCAGGGGGAACCTTACCCTTTATCAAAATCAATGTCCTCAGTGACAGATCCTTCAAGGTAATCAAGGTGCTTTTTCTTGCATGTCTTCTTATGGGGTGGTACCTCAATGGGGATCTCTGCATAGGACTCTGAAGAAGAGGGGCCCAGTTACTGGGAAACTTTAAGTCCCTGTGCTCGCTGTCCTGTCATAGGGATTGGTGACAACTCTAGACCAGAGGAAATGGAAATGTGACACTCCAAAGCAGAAGGAACCAGCTGAGAGCTGCAAGAAGCTTAGGGCCTCTCCATGAACTGGATATCAGTGCTCCCGAAGAGCAGGGGGACCTGGGAACAGAGTAAGGTCACACACTGGTCCAAGAGCTCACCACCCTGAAATTAGAGCCGGGGAAGGACCAATAACCAATGAAGTTCCAGGAGCAGAGCCCAGCACCATAACAAAACAGGTGCCAGACTGAGACCCACAGAAGTGACGGAGAGGTCACGGCCCCGAGAGTCTGTCAGCTCCACAGTAGGAACCAAAGTAGTCAGGGCAACTTCCAGTGCCAAGGTGGAAGCACCTAATGGCACAGAAACTGCTAGTACCAGGGAGATCAAAGCCCTGGGCTCTGAAATTCTGGTTGAAGTTGGAGGAGAAACAGGAGTCCTGGGAGAGGAGGTCCCAAGTCTACATTGGAGAGAGACTGGAGAAGGCTAAGGAGTGCCTCTGACCACCAACAGTTGGTCCACAAACCTCAAGACATCCAACTCAGAGAGATTCCTGGAGGATCAAACTGAAAACCAAGAGAGACACTGGATATTCTAGAGAAGGGCTAGGCAAGTGGCCCATGAAAGGGTCTATGGATTCATAATATCCTGTCCTAGGCAGGTCTTGGTCTAATTTCTACACCAAGGGGATGAGCAGAGGCTGCTGAGGCACACAGGGGGCCGAAACATGATGCTGCACTGAGGGTGAGGTCAGCATTGAGCCAGAAACTAAAGAAGCCAGAGTCGACCCCAATGCCAACAGCACCATGGAAGTAGATGATGCCAAGGAGACATTAACCTGAAATTTCGGTACCTTAGCAGTTGGTTCTGAGGTGGTTGGAACTGAAGGCTTATGCTTGCGGGCCACTGGCACTGATGGGTATGCCAGTACAGAGAGACTTCTCTTTTTTGGCACATCCTTGGAAGCAGAGTTGGCCTTGGACAAGGCTTCACTAAATGGAGATTTGAGCAAACCCTTTAGTATGAGCTTGTTATGATGCTCAACTCAAGTCCTCTGACTGAACCCCTTTACATAAGTCACAGTCAATTTCTAAGTGAGCAGCTCCTAAATAAGACACAGGAAAGATGCACGTCGGAATTGGGAATCTTCTTCCACAGTTCTGGCACTGTTTGAATCCAGACATGCCCTTTTGGTGGATTTTACGCCATACTGAAATGGCAAAGAACACTACCACAAAATCACTCACACATGACAGAAGGAACAGGAAACCTACCAGCAATGATAAAGACTACTGGAAAGGTAAAAGATAAAGGTAAAGTCAAGAGATCTAGCAACAATGGCAGAAAAAGACTACCAGGGTGGTATATGTAGGAAAGGGATACCAACAATGATAATGAAGAGAAAAAACCCCTACGGGCTGAGGAGGAGGAGAGGGGAATCTAAGAATAATATATACGGTAGAGTTAAACACACACACACACACACACACACACACACACACACACACACACACACACACACACACACACACACAAATCAAGAAAAATATATATATTGAAGAATGGTTTACTATCACATATTCGATCATCATTTAGACAAAAGTGACAACTGCCAACACAAATAGTCGGAAATCAGACCAAAATAGCAAATGGAGCATTTCAGCAATGTCGAATGTAGACTTAGCTGAAATGCTCATATCTGCCCAAATCTAACAACACTATTTGCAGGGGGGGCAAGCCCCCCTCCCCGCACTTACATATACAAACTCCGAGATTGCACTACAGTGAGGGTAAGGGTACATTTCCCCATCCCCACTATATTGCAATCTGCACCGCAATGTTGGACCCGACAACAGCGGCTGTTCGCTCTTGTCAGCTTCGACAATGTGGTGGTTCTGCTAACTGGGTTTCACACATATTCCGTTAGTCTAAAAGATGATCGAATATGTGTTTGTAAACCTTGAAGAATATATATGTGTATATTAAGAATATACAAAACAAAACTGACACACTGAGAACAACGGCTGATGCGTTTTGCTGACAGATCGACAAACAAGATCTGGGATAATATAGAGTGGGCCACTGAGGGTAGAGACTTGGCTCGAGAGCTTTTGGCTGGTGGGAGCTATATAAAAGGACAAGCCAATTCCAAGGATCGGAACTGTATCTCGACAGTCAAGAATTAAGATTGACATCAGATCAAATGGTAAAAGACCAAGACAACCATCTGGAAACATCAGATCAAATGGTAAAAGACCAAGACAACCATCTGGAAACAGTCTGCTTTGATGTAGGTTGCCCCTTCCTCATACCTTCCCAAGAAATGAAATTAACTTATCAGAAGTTCTGAAACATAGTACCCAACTTGTCTGTGGACATCCAACATAGGAAAAAGAAGTTACGTCTTACCATACCATTCCATCTGTGTTGTAGATCTTTACTCATTCATTACTGATAGGACTTCAGTTCCATCCTCGGAACTGACATGGCCTTTACCAAACTCGTGCCAGAGAAAAACTCTCAGCTAAGACCAACCCATAATGCCCCTCTCATAGTCTCTTCAGATCGAGTTTGCCCGCCCTTATATTATAGAGGTAACAAAAGAGACAGTAGGAGGCTCTGTCTGAGCAAATACCTTAACTAAGAAATCCTAAAGTCCACTAGGAGTCCAGGCAGGGGGAAGGTGGGCGGGAAGTAATGAACAAATAAAGATCTACAACACAAATGGAATGCTATGGTAAGACATAACTTCTTTATCTGATGTTGTAAACCTTTATTCATTCCTTACTGATAGGAACGAGTCCTCAGCTACTTGAGTCCTGGGTGTCCCTAAGGAAGGACATTCCTGAGCACCATAGAACCAAAAGATGCTCGCTCCCTGGAGGCCAAATCCAATTTGTAATGAGTGATAACAGTATGAGGTCTTGCCCAAGTGGCTGCTGCGCAGATATCATCCATAGAGGCTCTGGAATGAAAAGGCACAGAAGTAGCCAATCTAGTTGAATGAGCCTTTACTCTGGAAGGTATAGACAGTTTATTCTGATGGTAGATAAAGGTAATGACGTTTCTAAGCCAGGAAGACAGTCACGTTGGAGAAAGGTCTACCCAATCTGTGTCCCGCAAAGGCCAAAAACAATTGGTCCATTTTTCTGAAAGATTTAGTTCTGTCCAAGTAAAAGCAAAGTTGCCTATGAACATAAAGGGTATGCAAAAGATATTCCCCTCTATTTGAATGTTAAGGGAAGAAAACTGGCAGGTCAATAGATTGGTTAATTGAAAATCCAGAAATGACTTTGGGCAAGAAGGATGGGTCAGTATGTAGGGACACTTTCCCTGTGGAAAATCAAGTAAGGTCTCTGACACTTAAGGCTTGCAACTCAGATACTCTTTTCGCTGAGGTAACGGCTACTAGAAGTAGAGTCTTCCAAGACAAAAATTTTATATCACATGAATTGGAAGGTTCAAAAAGAGGGCTTAACGACTGAAGCACCAAGGTCAAGTCCCAAGGGTCTATGGGGGGCTTGAGAGCAGGTTTAAGATGCAATACTCCTTTCAAAAAGGTTTTGCACAGACGGTGTAACATAACAGAAGAATTATCAAATCCATTGTGAAAATTTGCGATAGCTGCTAAATGTACAGTAACTGTCGATGCTGAAGCTCCTGCATGTAGAACGGCAGTCAGATATTGTAGGATCTGCTGAATAGGCATAGAGAAAGGGCTTATGTCATGATCTTTGGCCCATGTAGAGAACCTAGCCCACTTACTAGAATAAATTATCCTGGTGGAGGGGTTTGTGTGAAGCCAGAAGAATCTCACAAACAGGAGATAAAATATCAGGTAGCCTGGCAATCATCGGAAGTGGAGAAACCAAGCTGTGAGCTTGAGGCTGTGGAGACTGGGGTGAATCAGTCCCTGAGAGTGAGACAAGAGACCTTGGGATTAAATCCAGGATCCACGGGCGGTGAATCAGATGAGGCCATAGGAAAGTGAACCAGACTTGACAGGAGTAATGAGGATCACTTTGCTTCTCAACCTTTGAGCTTTCTGAAGGAATTTCGGGATGAGGGGAAATGTGGGAAAGGCATACAGCAGACCTAGGGGCCAATCGTGCACCAGAGCATCCCTCAGCGACTCCCCCGGAGGGGGGATCAGGGCAACGTAGCTTCTGCATTTGTTGTTTAGAGGGGAAGCAAACAGGTTGCAGAATGGCCTGGCCCAACGGCGGAAGATCTGATCCGCTATTATAGGACTGAGGGACCACTCATGAAGCATCAAGATGTTCCTGCTCAGATTGTCCGCAATAAGATTGGAACTCCTGGGAATGTGCATTGCTATAAGAAAAAGGTTGGAAGCTATCGCCCAGTGCCAAATTCTCATGGCTTCCCGACACAGAAGGTAAGACCTGGTTCCACCTTGTTGGTTTATATACCAGACTGACATGCTGTCCGATTGAACTGCAATGGTCCTGGAAGGGAGGGATGTATGTAACACTTGCAACGCTAAGAGAACCACCCTCAATTCCAGGACATTTATGTGCAAATTGGTCTCCATGGGAGACCAGGTGCCTTGGACTTGGACCGTCTTTCCCTGGAAATCCCCCCCCCCCCCCCCCCAGAGCAGGGAAGCATCTGTGGTCACCGTGGCACTGGGCTGGGGAAGGCAGAACAGTAGACACCAAAGATTTGATTCTGGCTTCATCACCTAAAGTATTTC
Source organism: Protopterus annectens (assembly GCF_019279795.1). Classification (NCBI taxonomy): domain Eukaryota; kingdom Metazoa; phylum Chordata; order Ceratodontiformes; family Protopteridae; genus Protopterus; species Protopterus annectens. The sequence goes on along the minus strand of NC_056750.1, from coordinate 411,392,898 downwards.
TTTCTTGCAGAGATTTGTAAGGCATATTACGTGGTTGAGAGGATGGGTTAAGATAGACCAATGTGAAGAAAGGAGCCACTGTACTAGTCTCATGTGCAACCTTGCCAGTGGAACTAAAGTAGTGGTTGCTGCTATAGATCCCAGTAGTTGTACTATAAGGCATGCTGGTACAAAGTTCTGTTGTAGGCAGACTTGAATCTGGCTTATTTTTGAGAGCCTGTGAGGAGGAAGGGAAGCTTGACAGGTTGTTGTATCGAAGTTTGCTCCAATAAATTCCAGTATTTTTGTTGGGGATATTTGAGATTTTTCCTTGTGGATCGTAATCCCCAAGCAAAGAGCAATGTCTTGAGTGTAAGAGAGGCTGTGGATGAGAAGATTCCTGGTCGTGGCGGTAAGGAGCCAATCGTCTAGATACCGAAACACCTGGAATCCTTGTAGCCAAAGATGAGCTACTACAACTGCCATACATTTGGTGAGCACTCTGGAGGCTGTCAAGAGACTGAATGGCAGTACCCTGAACTGGTAGTGATTGGCTCTCAGCCAGAAGTGGAGATATCTCCAGGAGTGCTTGTCCACCTTTATGTGGTAATACGTGCCCTGGAGATCTATAGAGCACATCCAGTTGTCCTTCCCTAGAAAGGGGAGGATAGACTGTACCATGACCATCTGGAATTTTTGAGGTTTTATGAATTTGTTCAGTAAGTGGAGATCCAGGATTGGTCTCCAGTCCCGTCTTTTTTGGCACTAAAAAAACCTCAAGTAAAAAATGGATCCTCTCTGGCTTGGTGGGACTGGCTGGATGACTCTTTCTTAGCAGCTTTTCAATTTCTAAGGCTGCTACCTCCCTCTGACTGGGTGGAATATAGGGGATTCGTTTGACTGGTCTGGGAGTAAGATCGAATGGGATATGGTAGCCTCTGGATATTGTTCTCTGCACCCGTGCATCGGTAGTGATAAGTTGCCAGGCTTGTAGGTGCAGGGAAAAATGACCCCCGACTGCTTCCAGAGGAAAGCAATCCAGCCTCTGCTCAGGAGCACTGGTAGGATCTGCCAGAGAAGGAATCTCTAGCGCCCTGGTTGCGCGGACCCCCTCTGACCCAAAAGAGAAGTCTTCCAGATGATTTGCCCCCTCTGTCCCAGGGGGATTGCTCACCATGAGTGTCAAGAAAAGATCATTGGGACTTCTTGAACCACAATTTGCCTCCCCTCAGGTTCCTGGAATAGGATCGCTGTGGGGTGGAAAAACATATGCCCACAGCAGACAAGGTCTTTCCGTCCTTCTCACTTTGTGATAGTGTGTGTCTTACTTTGGGACCAAAAAAGTAAGATTCGTCAACAGGCACATTGACGAAGGAAGATTTAAAGGGGGTCTGCGAAATCACACATACGCATCCAAGCATGCCATCTCATGACGATGCCTGATGCGGCTGCTCGAGCTGCCCCCTCAGTGGTGAGATCATGCGTATCAAGGAGTTTGAGATAGATTCCAGGGTAGCCAGCTGTGAGGCGACAGTGTCGCACACCTCATCAGGCAGTACCCCAGCCAAAGAGGTACACATTTCTGAAATTAGGTCTCTTTGGAGGTGAGTGTGCCTGATAGTTCAGCAATCGAATGGCAAAGGTCGCTGAAGCATAGGTCTGCTTCCCCAATCTGTCCATAGCCAGAGACTCCCTGTTTGGGGGATGAATAGTGGAATTATCTTCTGCCAGTTCCCTCTTGGTGGCCGCTGCCATGACCATGGAATCTTCTGCCAGTTCCCTCTTGGTGGCCGCTGCCATGACCATAGAATCAACTAACAACTGCTTGGACCAATTGGGCTGGTCTTCAGGGGTGGATAACATTTTGTCTGGTCTCCGAGGAACTGGTTCTATGTTGTCTGGGGCCTCCCAGGCATGCTGCATGATCAGTTTTACAAGCTCATCTGCAGGTGGGGTCAACCAGGAAGTAGATGGCCGAGCACAGAAGGCCTTCAAGAACAAGGATTCCTCTGAAGGGTTAGAGGACTTCCTGTCTCCCCTCTGCTTGAGAATCTCAAGAATGTCTCCATATGATATCTCTTCCAGGGAAGACAGTGGGGACCCTTCTCCCTCATTGCAATCAGTGTCCTCAGTGATGGATTCCTCAAGGGAATCAAGGTGCTTCCTCTTGCACAGTTACTTCAGGGGTGGCTCCCCAGTGGGATCTGAGGAGGACTCCAGAGAAAGGTTTCCTTCAAGGGAAGGTCTTGTGGCTCCCATGCTCAGAATCCCAGAGTAGGGGGTTGGGACAGCTGCATGCAAGAGGGGGGTTCTGATGTCAATGCCATTGATGCTGACTGAGTCTGTTGAGGCAAGGACCCTCTCTATCACCTGGAAAGCAGGCCTGCCCGAGGAGGGATGGGAGTCCGGAACCGAGAAGGACAACCTTGGAACTGGGATCACACCCAACCCTGAGGAGCCCGCCTCCAGGTGAGGAGCTCTGAAAGGACTGGTAGCTGTCAGTGGAGCTGTGGCCATAGACGGTGCCAGCGAAAAAATAGGTGCCAAACTAGGAACCATGGTGCTGACAGCCCAATCACTGTTACGAGAGTGCACCAGTTCCAATGGAGCCACTGTGCCATGAGTAATCGGTGCTGACATAGGAGCTTCTGCAGTTGGAACTAAGACAGTATGCACCGGGGTGGTCATTGGTACTGAAGTTTCTGGGGCCTGGGAAGAGAGCAGAGGAGGATATACTGGTGAGTATGCAGTGAAAGCTTCCAGTCCAAAGGGGACGGAAGACCTAGCAGGGGTGGGTAATCCTCTAACCGCCAGAAGCTGGTCCACAACCCTCACGACATCTTGTTCTGAAAGGGTCCTGGTGGATTTGTAGGAGGCTGCTGAAGGAGAATCAGATCTTTCAAGAAAGGGGCTAAATGGGTGCCCCGAAAAAGGGTCATAAGTTGGGGAGTATCTGGTTCTGGGAAGGTGTTCAACCTTTGGAAATGACAGGGTCAATCTGTGGAGCCATATAAGCTAGCAGCACCATGGCCGGGATGGTACCAGTGCAGGTACAGTGGTCAAAGCCAGTGTCAAGATCAAGGATGCCACCAAGGAGGATGGTGCCGAAGCTGGTACAGTAATAGAAGTCAAAATTAGAGGTGGCACTGAGGGGGAAGACAGTGCCTGGTGCTGAGGTTGTCTGCGCCAAAGGTGCTGGAAATGCTCAGTGTCAACTCTGTTCCAAAATGGACGGGGATGTAGGAACAGAGTGACTGTTTCTCTTTGTTTGTTTTAGTATTAGGAGGTGGTGAAACATCCGTCCCAGAGAGAGCCTCCAAAAAAGGAGTTTTCATCATGCCCTTCAATATCAACTTGTTTACACTCAGCCAAAGTGTGACTGCTGAAGTTGGAACAGATATCACACAAAGTATTAGCATGGTCAACGCCCAAACAATAAACACACAGAGCATGACCATCTGAGTTGGGCTTTTTATGCCTGCATTTATCACACTGCTTAAAACCCAGTTTGGCTTTTTCAGACAATGACAAACACCACACTAGTCCAGTGACAAGTTAAACAGTCAAACAGCAGCAGCAGCAGCAAAGTTAGAGAAAAGTTTTTTTTATTTTTTTATCCAGATAGAAAGAACAGAGTACTAGCAATGGTACTTAGAATACCACAAGTGGTAGGAAAGAGGACCTACCTAGGAGAGAGTGACAGTACCAATGATGGTATAAAAGGAACTACGAAAGGTACAATGTAGGGAACAGAACAAGTAGAGGAGTCTATAGACGAAAGAAGAAAATTAGCGAAAAACTGACTAAAAGATAAGGTATTGATAGGAATTTACAGAAACTCTACACTTAGTTTTGAGAGAGAAGGCTTGGCAAGTCTGACTAGGAACGCAGCAAATGAGATCTGAAGAGACTGAGTGGGGCATTATGGGTAGGTCTAAGTTGAGAGTTTTTGGCTGGCGCGAGCTTGGTAATGGCCATGTTGTTTCTGAGGACGGAACTGAAGTCCTATCAGTAAGGAATGAATAGATTTACAACATCAGATGTGTTCTTTCTGCCTCATTTTTTGGGGTTTAAGGAAAACTCAAGGAGATTGATAGTTTAAGTAAACTCCTATACCACTTCAGGCATAAAAGGAGGATTAAGTCAAGAAAATCCTCTCTCTGTGGAAAACAACAAGGTTGACCCACCATAAGAGCTTACAACTCGGATACTTTTCTTGCACAGAAGAGCAAAAGTAAAATTTTCCACAATAAAAACCTCAATCAGCCAGATGAGCTGCTTCACATCCCAAGGAGGAGCAGCCAGTTTTCTTATAGGTCTCTCTTACAAAACTCCTTTCAAAAGCATTTTGACATAGGAATGCTTTGAAAGATGGGGATCCATAGGCAGACATGCTGAAATGGCCATCAAATGAACCTTCATAGAGAAGACAGGTCATAAAGTAACTCAAACAAATATTGCAAAACTAGAGAAACACTAGCCTTGAATGGGAGCTGGTTATGTTGTTGGCAGCAACTAGAAAATCTTTTCCTATTTGCTAACATATGATGTTCTAGTAGCAGGCTTGCTAGCTTCTGTATTATCTGCTGCATATTCCCAGTAAACAGGTGTCTAAAATGTATTAAGACCCTACCTCTACCATCCAGGTAGTCAGTTTAAGTTGTTTGGGGTTGGGATGTAAACACCACAACTGTTCTTGTACAAGTAGATCCAATCTGTGAGGAAGATTATGGTAAATGTGACTGGCCAATTCCAATAGAACAGAACCACTGTCATCTGGGCCAGAAGGGAGTCACCACAATGATGTTGGGGGAATTCCCTTTAAATCTTAAAAAGTACCCTGGATATCAGTGGAAAAGCATATAGGAACATTCCTCTTCTAGGTAAAGAAAGTATTGGTCTTCCAGGCCTACTTCTACACAGTCCTAGAGCAGAATTTTACCAGCTGATTTTTCCTCCTCTCTTAACAAAGGTCTGCTCAAGGAACTCCCAACAGATGTATCAAATTTTGCAAGACCCCTGACAGTTTCTATTCCTAATGGTCTGCCTTCTTCCTGCTCAACTTTCCTGCAACATAATTTTGCTTTGACAAAATGTAGGAAGCCTGACTAGTGAGGCTGTGCAGAAAAGCTACTTACCATGCTAACATGTTTAGTCTTAACAGAGAGTAAAACCTGGTCCCCCCTACTTGTTTATGTACCACATCACCTTGGTATTGTCCATAACAACTTGAAGTGGTTCTAAGGACCAAAGGTAATTCAGCAAGTTGAGTGCCTTGATAAGGGCAACCATCTCTTACATTTATATGCTTATGTCAGTTTTTGATGTCTCAGATACCTTCAGTTTTATCCCTCTTGACATTGTTCCCCAAGAAACATCCGAGGTATCTGTGGTGAGTGAATTCTTTGGCACAGAAGGGGAGAAGGAGAAACCTGGATTCAGAGATACATGATGCCTCTATAAAGTGATTTCTCTTCTTGAAAACTGAAAAGAAGGGTGTTACTGCTGGGATCAAAGATACTTCAGATACCACCACATCCTTCTTATGTGGAGTCTTGTCAGAGGCACAGAATCCTTAGGTATTCCCTCGCAGTGACTGTAGCCGGAGTGGAAAATCCCCAGAATAGTTCTAAATATAGATGTATTTTTTTCTGTAGAAGAAAAGCTCTTTGTACAGAGGTGTGTAGCAGAAACTCCAGGAACACAATACTATGTGATGGAGTCAAATACTTTTGAATGGTCTCTTGTAATCACCCCAGCCTGTATAGCAGATCTCACTCACATGGGAGATCCTGAACACTTTGAAAAAAACTCTGAAAAGATAAACAAGTCATCTAAATATGGAAAAATGTAGATACCCACTAGCCTGCACTGAGCTATAACTGGAGCTAGACGCTTTGTGAATACTTGAAGCAGTGACCAGCCCAAAGGTAAGGCAAAGAATTGATAAATATGATCCAGTCACACTAACTTTAAGAAACGTCTGAAGTATGGATGGATAGGAATGTGATAAGCATCTATTAAATCTAAGGTTACCAAAACACTCAAATGAGGAATGGGTAAAAGATTGCATTGTGAAAGCATTTAGAACTTGGGCACCATTCCAAAATGGTTTAGGAAAAAAAGTCTAGAACTAGTCTTCACGAACTTACTTTCTTTGGCATAAGAAACATTCTTGAATTAAAAAAACATTTCCCCATCTGGGAGGTAGGAACAGTTTCTATTACCATCTGAGAAGGCACTGCTGCAGGACTGGAGGAAACACAGGGGTTTAGGGGCTGGTGAATATGGAATTCTTCCCTGGAAGAAAGGAATTTTTTTTCCACTGCCATCTGTACCCCTGCTGAATCAGTCACACAGCCCATGTGTGACTTATCTGTTGCCATAAACAGAAATGGAGATTCAGACTTTCTGGAAGTCATTATTCCACTGTATTCGGCATTCATCAGACCTATTTATTACAATACCCATTTTGGTACATGGTCCAAGTAACATGCCCTATGCAAACCACCTCAAGGCTCTATCAATGTATTCGATCTCCAACAGGCTGTTGAGGGGAGATCAATGCTTGGCATACAAGGCATTGTCAGACCCCACTCTGATGGACCTCCTGCGTATCCACAAAATAACCATCACCAGAATTACCCATTCTAAAGACAAACCTTGCCTGTGATATAAATAGGACCTGCTACAGAGACAGGTATGTACCCCAGAGACTTCCCTTTCTCTGGAACAGACTCCGCATCCATGTGGAGCATCCTCCCTAACCCAATTAAAGTGTAATTTGGGCAACTGGATCGGAACAGTAAATTCAACCTTGGTTTGGCACACATGTCTTTAATGGACACAGGCAGCCTGTAAATGTTCATCTCCCAGGCCCCTGGCTTACACTTACCAAGGGTACCAGAACTTGTCAAAGATTTGGGATGAATGGCTAGGCTTAAAAAGGCACAGCTATGAACCTATAAAGAGCTGTCAGGGTGGGATAGGGGACATGGTTCCTTACATAGTCATTCATATTTATTTGTTCTTTGTTTTGGGGGTTCCTGCTTTCTGTAATCTCCCAACCACTGTTTTGAACATATGCTTGCCAGAATTTTGCTGAGACTGTTTTGTTTCTTGCCAAAACTGAATGAGGTTCAGGAAAAACGCTTGGAAAATGTAGAGAAGGAGGGCTGAAAAACCTGAGAGATTCCCACTATCAGCTTGCCCCTCTCATCACATTTTTAAGAACCTCTGTAGCAGACAGTGCAAAAACAATAAAACACTCTCCAGGCAAACCGCAACACAGTACCATTGGCAACAGCCCTTGCTGTAGTATCTACAGAATCATAAGCACGCTTAAACAATGAATGGCCTGAGAAACAGAAGTAACCAAACCACACAAGGCATATTTCCTCACAGGAAGGAAAAGCATAAAAAATTCCTCATTCTTTTACAATTAGTCAGAACAAACTGACATACAACCCTGACCATTAAAACTGCAAAAGTACAGTGCAATGAATTTGCCCCCTTCCTGATTTCTTATTTCTTTACATGTTTGTCACACTTAAATGTTTCAGATCAAATAAATTTAAATATTAGACAAAGATAATCCAAGTAAGCACAAAATGTAGTTTTTAAGTGATGATTTTATTTATTAAGGAAAAAAACTATCCAAACCTACATGGTCCTATGTGAAAAAGTAATTGTCCCCCTTATTAAATTATGAAGTAACTGTGGTTAATCACATTTTTGGGAAAGCAGAGTTCAATTTCAGTAGCCACACCCAGGCCTGATTACTGCCAGACCTGTTGAATCTAGAGATCACTTAAATAGAACCTGTCAGAGAAAGTGAAGTAGGCAAAAAGATCCCAAAAAGGAAGACATCATGCCGCGATCTAAAGAAATTTTGAAACAGATGAGAAATAAAGTAATTGACATCTATCAGTCTGGAAAAGGTTGCAAAGCCATTTCTAAAGCTTTGTGACTCAAGCAAACCACGGTGAGAGCCATTATCCACAAATGGAGAAAACATGGAATAGTGGTGAACCTTCCCAGGAGTGGACGGCCTACAAAAATTACCCCAACAGTGCAGCGACGACTCATTCAACAGGTCACAAAAGAAACCCAGAACATCTAGAGAACGGCAAGGCTCACTTGCCTCAGTTAAGGTCAGTGTTCATGACTCAACCATAAGAAAGAGACTGGGCAAAAATGGCATGCATGGCAGACTTCGAAGGTGAAAACCACTGCTGGCTAAAAAGAACAAAGACTTGTCTCAATTTTGCCAAAAAACATCTCGATTCCCAAGACTTTTGGGAAAATATTCTGCGGACTGACAAAACAAAAGTTGAACTTTTTGGGAGGTGTGTGTCCTGTTACATCTGGCATAAAAGTAACAGCATTTCAGAAAACGAACATCATGCCAACAGTCAAACATGGTGGTGGTAGTGTGATGGTCTGGGGATGCTTTGCTGCTTCTGGACCTGGACGACTTGCTGTGATTGATGAAACCAGGAATTCTGCTCTACCAAAAAATCCTGAAGGAGAATGTCCGGCCATCAGTCCGTGACCTCAAGCAGGAGTGTACTTGGATCATTGTCCTGCTGCAGAACCCAACACACACCAGCAAGTCCACTCTGAATAGCTTAAAAAAACAAAATTAAGGTTTTGTAGTGGCCTAGTCAAAGTCCAGACTTGAATCCAACTGAGATTCTGTGGCTTGACCTTAAAAAAAGGTGTTTCATCCTCGGAAACCCTCCAATATGGCTGAATTAAAACAATTCTGCGAAGAAGAGTTGGCCAAAATTCCTCAACAGCGATGGGAAAGACTCATTGTCAGTTATCGCAACTGCTTGACTAGAGTTGTTGCTGCTAAGGGTGGCAGAACCAGTTAGGTTTAGGGGGCAGTTGCTTTTTCACATAGGGCCATGTAGGTTTGGGATAGTTTTTTTCCCTTTATAAAATTGTCACTTAAAAACTGCATTTTGTGTTTTCTTGGGTTATCTTTGTCTAAAATGTATATTTGTTTGATGATCTGAAACATTTAAGTGCGACAAACATGCAAAAAAAAAAGAAATCAGGAAGGGGCAAGTACGTTTCCAATGCACTGTATGCACTTTTTGCAAACTTCTCTTATTTTATCATCTGTCAGCAAGGAAGGATTAGAGCTAAAAAAATGCTTAGCAGCAGCTAGACTGATTAAAGCTTTATCTGCTGAGCCAGGTCTTGGATGATTGTACAGAAATGTGAAAGACTGGGAAACTTTATACAGAAATTTGAAAAGATGAGGAACTTTATAAATTCTATGTGCCTTCTTAGGTGCAGCAGGCTGCTCATCGGGGAAACCATAGTCTATGACAAATATCCTTCAATGCTGGCAGCATTGGGTGGGCAGGGATGGGAGGAGGTTCTGGGAATTCCAGTATTAACAATTCATAGTATTTCCTCTGGAAGTGAGAAATCTCAGTGTGCTCCCACTAAAAACACTGGCACATTCTGGAAACAGCCTCAGAGAAACAGAATCCTTGACAGGAAGTTTCAGACAACAGGCTCTTCTTCGAGTCTGAAACAGAATTGTGAGGAGAGGAAACTCTACGTGTTGCATCACATTCTACTCCAAATTCAATTTACTGAATCATTTCAGGAAAAGAGGAACCCCTTATTCTCTTACCAGAAACCACCTGAAAAGAAGGATCAACAGCATGTACAAGACCCTGAACCAGACTTAATAAACTACTCCTGTCCAGTGAAACTGGGGCAGGAGAAGATTTGTTTAATGTTCAGTTTCTTTTTGACAGAAAAATTAGGGCAAACAGAACTTTTAATGGCAGCGCTTCCCAAGGAATGGGCACAACATTCTGGTTAAGCAGTGGCACCTTCCCTGCCTCTTCTCCCAAAATAGACAAAAGTGGCTCTCCCTTGTCCACTAAGGAGACAGAGGACATGATTAACCTCTGGTCCATAGAAGATTTATGGGCAATACCAGAGGGATCCGGGGACTAATACACTTTCCCAGCCCATAAACGTAATTTAAATACAATTTCTCCACAGAAAAAAATGTTTTTAGAATATTTAAAACAATTTAAAAATTCAAAACACAAAAGTGCGCAACTTGTTTAAAAGTACAGAAAAGTCACATGACAGTCAAACACGCACACACACCTAGCTTAAAAAGTACTTTCCCACATGGGAAAGTACATTTAAACATTAAAAATATCTGCCCATCAATGGAATAGTAAAAGCCAACTTTCTATCCTTAAAAGCCTGCTGAAGAGTGTGGTCTTCAGCAGCAGGAAAGCTCGGAAGGGCTTGGCACCCAAATCTATCTTTTTAGTCAGCTCAGTTCAACTCAAGCTAACAGTTTGGATACATGGAATATAGTCCAAAGTTTTGGAAACTGACAGGCTGTTAAATCCTATGCAGCTTAGGCTACTACCTCAGTTATCAACATGAAAAATAATGGTGCATTGCATGAAGATGCCCCTTTTATAAGGGTGGCCCCTTTTATAAGGGTGGCCCCACCACTGGCCCTTATAACACATCATCATTGACCTCATAAACCAGGACATTAAGAATCTAATCAGGTATGACCCAAAACTATTCGGATTTGTTAAGGGCAGATCATGCCTCCTCAGGGTAGTGAGCATATTTGAAAAGGTTATGCAGGCCATGGACAATGGTCACACTGTTCATGCTGCTTACCCAAATGTAGCAAAAGCATTTGATACCATATCAAGTGGGATTGTAAACAAGCTATTATACCATGACCCCCCCCAAAACGTGCACGCTGATTGGCCAGCGTGCCCGTTGTAAATCGAGTTATACTAATGGAAAAGGTCCGGTCGCCCGGACTTTTTTCCATTAGTATAACTCGTTTTTTTAAAACACTGTCTCGCTATGTTAAATGGGTTTAACATAGCGAGACAGCTTTAAAAATAAGTATTTTAAAGCTGTCTCGCTATGTTAAACCCATTTAACATAGCGAGACAGTGTTTTAAAAAAAAGCAACGGAGAAAGCAAGATCTCCGTTGCTTTTTTTAGTGTTTCGCTATGTTAAACGAGTTTAACATCGCGAGACAGTTTTAAAATAAGCAACGGACATCTCCGTTGCTTATTTTAAAGCTGTCTCGCTATGTTAAACCCATTTAACATAGCGAAACATAAAAAGCAACGGAGATCTTGCTTTCTCCATTGCTTTGCCACAACTCTGATGTACTGCGCAGGCGCCGCAGTACATCAGAACTGCCGGATGCCAGACATCTGCGGAAGGGCAGCAAACAGTCATTATACTATGCCATTATTTAAGAAAAGTACTAGTTTCTTTTCTTAAATAATGTCATAATAATAATAACCACTTCTGGGTGTGGGTAATGCTAAATTACCACGGTTGGCTTTGTTTAGTCCCTCGGCCGCCTCGGGACCAAACCACGCCAACCGTGGGTAAATTTAGCATTACCCACACCCAGGCGTGGGTTATTGCTATAATAGTCTTAAACATAGATTCCTGTGTCTGGCAAGATGGATTGCAAACTGGTTCCAAGATAGCACAAATATTGTCAGGGTTAGTATTATCTCAGTTAATGAGAAGATAACCACTGGAATTCCCCAAGAACCCATAGTGGCCCTCCTCCTTTTTTGGCATTTATCTATCTGATCTCAACAATGACAACATGGATCTCTGGCTGACTAAGTTCGCCAATGATTGCAAGTTAGGTGTAGCTGTCAACAAATGATACAAACTCCCTTCAAACAGAACTATCACACATTAGTTTAGACTCTTTCTCAATGCATCCTGTGTTAAACACTACGAAATACAGTATTATCTCCTTCAGAAAATACCTTGCTGCCACCTACTGTATTAAATTACCACACTCCCCAATTAGTCTGTGATTGTACACATGGGCAACTGAGTAGATGGCTCCATATCTTCCAAAACCAAGGAAGTTATTGCCCCCCACACACACTGCCCTGTTTATATACATTGTGTGTGTATGTATGTATACAGAAACAAAAGTCAAGCTCTTTGTGTTAACCACATCGAGGTATTAAAAACAATTTATTAGTGCCAAGTATCAAAGAAACATACAAACTACAAATAAAACAAAAGATGAGTGCTTCTGGGTAATCCAACCCTTCATCAAGTCTAATTACATCAACCATTACTTCCTATTTATACAGTCATTGAGCCAATGGCTTATATGTAAAAAAAACACGTCAAATTCTACAATTAAAATATGCAAAACAGTCACAAAACAGAACAAATCATCAGTTACTATTTCATGCCCCAACCAATCACAGATGAATAAATCATCTGAATCGACAATACGAAAAGGACTGTTCAATATCTGCCAGTGGGAATCATCTAGCCACCATTGGTCCGGCTCTCACGAAGACTTCAGTCTATAGGATCACCAGAACTACAAATGAATGGCTAGTTTTCCTACCAATCACCCCTAGTTGGAAGCTTCCTCAATAACAGCTAATCATTTCTTAGAAAAATCTAGAGTCATCAATAATCTATTTATGGCATCAATATATCTCATATTGAACAAAAAATATATGTAGTTGCTGCAACTGTCATGTATCCACTACATAATTACATCAAGATCACAGTTACTACGTTCAACACTCATTTTCTGACCAAACACGAAAGCTATTCAATATATGAACGGTATACAAACATATTACAAAGTGAATATATAATTTATCATTTAAAAAAGTGCATAGTTTATCATTTAGAAAAGAACCCCTCAGAAATTAGGGATATTTACAGGAGGAAGACACACTTGCACACTGGAGCTCAAAGGTGATATTAGAACAAACCAACCCCAATCAGAATTAGCATAACAGATAGCCTGTCAGAGGCTATATAAACCAATCAGTGGATCACACCATTTATATCCAATATAAAGCTATGAGCCTTCACAAATCTAAAAACTACGCAGAAAGCCAATTAAGAAATATTAACATAGAGTTAAAACCATAGCGCGTTTATAAACAAAACCACAATAACTACAATCATTTCAGATACAAAAAGACATCCCTGAACATTGGTATGCTTCGTACTGCTTCTCAATAGTAAAAAATGGAGTGCATTGGAAACAAGGTAGTGGATAGCCTATCAAAGGCTACATATATGAAAACAAACTAATCAGAAACATATATCAAAATTCAATCTCCTACGAACCTACAACCAAAAAACTAGCTAATATAAAGCTACGGGACCAGAAGATCTATAGGTATATAGTGTCACTATGATGATGCACTTCTAATATAAAAAATACAAAATACATTTGGTGAAAAACATCATGATCGCATTCACAGCAGACAGCTGTCTAAAAAAACATCTAGATGGAACTACAAAAATACAGAAGATGTCATCACAAAAGTAATGGAATACAACACAAAGATAACATGCACTCATTTCAGCAAACATTAATAAACGAATCAAGACCAATCAAAAATAGGAAGTATACCATGAAAAGCTGTAAATCCAAATATAAATCAGAGAGAACCAGAGTTATAACATCATGAGGAGGGCTAAGATAAGTCAATCATAAACTATATCGACAAAATATGCAATGTCCATCTCTAGGATACAGATTTAAATTGTATACTGACAGGAAAAACAGGTTGTATCCTACATAAACAATGAGCTTTCATTTTGACACTTACTAGTATGGAAAATATAGGAACTAGCCTATAAGAGGCTATAGTTCCAAGAATAAACCAATCAGAAAAAGCCAGGATTGTAGCAACCATGAGAAATCTTAAAGCAATCATCAACTAAAACAAAAAGGTATACAGACAGCTAAAACACTCTCCATCCCTTGAATACAAAGGAAAATTTAACAAAACCAGTGAGCTTACATAAACAGATTTCCGAAAGGAACTCTCTGGTAATTGCAAGGCAAATCAAATCCATTCATAAACAAAAAACAAACAAAAAATAATAAATGAAGCTAAGCAAAATAAATATGATAATAAACAAAATATATAAAGTTATGATGGCAGAAAGGATACATGCCCAACAATGAAAAATATACAGTACATTAGAGTTAGTTAAACAATCTCCGTTCCCTTTAGGGCAAGGTTAAGTGGCATATTGGCATTAATACCAGGTGGTTTATAAGCCTGCATATCAGCTATTAGTTTCATTTTAGCTTGTTCCATTCTTAGGGTGATGTCCCCACCACATAACCTCTTCTTAAGCACTCATAGAACCATAAAAGTAAAACCATGTCCAGAATTCATTAGTACATGTTTATATAGTGGGCTTTTCTCATCCTTGAGTCTTATGTCACTCATGTGTTTAGAGATACGCGCCTTCAATTGTCTATTCATTTTTCCCATATAATACTCACACAGACAACAGATAGCAACATAAACAGCATACCTAGTGCGGCAATCTGCATAGGCATTGGTGAAATACCTTTTCTTGCATATAGGATGTACAAATACCTTCAAATTAGAAATGTATTTACATGTTGTGCATACACTGCAAGGAAATGTCCCTTTTCTATCAGATCCTGTAGCAAGTTCATAATTATAACAAAGTTGTTGCTGCAGGCTACAATTCTTTTTATAGCTAAATGAAGGTTTTTCACCAACATCACTTCTCATCTGTCAGCTGTAAATATTTTCAATTGGACCTGATAATACCACAGATGTACTGACCGTCATTTGCATAAGCAAGAATGACCCTATTGGTCTGCTGTGACTGTTGACTCTATGCAAACTGTCCCCCTTGTGACCCACTTAAAAAAATTGGTTTACCTATTGTTGCCCTCAAATGCTGAGCAGTACGAGTGCCTTCTTTGATCTCATACTGCTTATACCCTCTTGAAATAACCCTTTCTTGGATATTAATTACTGCTGCCACATTCATCCTCCTCTGTGGGTAGCCTCGATGCACGCAAGAACTGTTTAACCACATTTAAAAAACCATAAGAAGGATGCATACTACTCCAGTGTAGGAGGTTGTTCTTAGAGCATTCCTTCTGATACAAGGAAGTAGTTATACTTTTGTCCTGGTCTATAGATAATCTCACATCTAGAAAATCTATCTTGCTATCCAAGTAATGCATAGTAAACTTCAGGAATTCCATGGTACTCTCAAGATAGCAAATAAATGCATCCAACTGCTGTATGGTCCCATCCCATAGCAAGCAAATGTCATCAACAAATGTATTTATTTATTTATTTATTATTTATTTTATTTTACATTTGTTAACTGGGATAGTCCAGCTGGATACATGTCCATTTTCAGTGAAGGCCTGGAGTGAAAAGCTCCAAAGAGACAAATTTTTACAGTACACTTGGGTACATATCTCATCTAAATCCATAAGGGAATCTAGTTATTGACACTTATAGGTATAAGCAACAGATACTAATAGGTATAGTCTACAGACAGATAGTTGCTTGTAGAATTTAAGATGCGAGGAAAACTGATGTTACCTAGGACAAAGGTAGCCTCCCAATCCGTTAGTACGATAATAGCATAAGTATTGGCACAAGGGGTGCCCATGGCCACCCCCACTTTTGCCAATGTATGTCATTCTCAAAAATAGACAGATTGTTTTCTAACACCAACTCCAACAAAATGTTTATGAGATCCATTTCATCAAAAGAGAAGTTACTATGATTCCTTAAAGAGTTCTTGACAGCAGTAATCCCATACTTATTGGGAATGACCATAAATAAACCTTTGACATCCATTGTGACCATAAGAAAATTCATACCAGATTCCAAGTTATTCATATACTCAAAGATTATATAAAAAGAGTTTGGCATCCTTTAATACAGCAACAATTATAAATGATAGACTATGTATTCAACTTTGTAATATTTTTGTATACCATTCAGGTGTTGAATGGCTTTTGCTTTTGGTTAGAAAAGGAATGTTGTACTTGTAACTGTGATCTTGATGTAATTATGGAGTGGATACATGACAGCTGCAGCAAATATGTATAGTTTTTGCTCAATACAATATATATTGCTGCGATAAATACATTGATGACTATAGATTTTTCTAAAATGATTAGCTGCTGTTGAGGAAGCTTCTAATGGAGGGGTGGTTGGTAGGAATGGAACGACATTAGCCATTCATCTGTAGTTCTAGTGAGCCTATAGACTGAAGTCTTTGTGGGAGCCAGACCAATGGTGGCTAGATGATTCCCATTGGCAGTTACTGAACAGCCCTATTCGTATCATCGATTCAGATGATTTATTCATCTGTGACTGGTTGGGACATGAAACAGTAACTGATGATTGGTTGTTCTGTTTTGTCTCTATTTTGCATATTTTAATCTTAGAATTTGGCACTTTTTTTTTTTTTTTTTTTTTACTTATAAGCCATTGGCTCAATGACTGTATAAACAGGAAGTAATAGTTGACATAACTAGATCTGATGAAGGGCTGGATTACCTGACAGCACTCTTGTTTTGTTTCATCTGTAGTTTGTATGTTTCTTTGATACTTAGCACTATTAAATTGTGTTTTTAATACCTCGATGTGGTGAACACACAGAGCTTGACTTTTGTTTCTATATTTGGGACTGCTACTGTGTCTTCTTTAGCAGCCTATTGGGCTTATGTTTGGGTTTTATATATATATATATATATATATATATATATATATATATATATATATATTTATTGGTCTACTTTCATTCACTGAAAACTCATTTCACGGAATCACATTTCACTGAATTCAAGTACTATTGAGTAAAAAATGTATATTCCCTTTTCCCCACTGTAGTGTGTTCCTGGCGTTAGTATATATAGTTAGGTGGTGTAGGGGGCGCAGCCTCCCACATTGGGTGGTGTGGGGGACATAACCCCCCACCTACTTTTGGTTTTATATTGCTAGCTTTCAGTGAAATTAAATATAAAAGCGAAATAGCGAAGTAGGTGTCAGTTATGTCCCCCACACCCCCCCAACTATATATACTAACTCCAGGATCACACTACAGTGGGGGGAAAGGGCATATACATTATTTGCCCAACAGTACTTACATTCAGTGAAATAAGTATTCAGTGATTTGAACTTTCATCAATTTGAGGGTGAATTGAAATTCAGTGAAATGAGTTTTCAGTGCTTGAAAGTAGATCCATATATATATATATATATATATATATATATATATATATATACATATATATATATTATATACGTGTGTGTGTGTGTGTGTGTGTATGCATCTCCCTAGACCTATCTAAAAACTTGAAAGACTGCAGAGGTTTCTAATAAAAAGAATTTCAAGCCTCAATAATCTTGGCCGTAAGGAAAGGCTAAAATCACTCCCCTGGTACTGACTTTTGAAGGGAGACTTCTGCCTTACCTTCCATGCCCTTAGGACTCCATTATCAAAGAATTCCTTTTTCTTGATGTGTCATACACAACAACCAACACTAGAACGAGATCTCAATCTACATCAGAAAATAAACCTTAATGAAGGAAGATCTTGTTCTGGAACAGATTTCCCTTTTAAGTAGCAGTGCAATTCCCGGTCAGTCTTCAAACAAAGCTTAGAAAAATGACAAGTACCCTTAAATACACTCTGGGACTTGCAGGCCTTCCTTGAAAAAGTTAAGAGTTTGATGGTGGTTACTGGCAAGGTACACATGGCCTCTCATTTAGTAGTTTTGTATTTACTATAATTCCTATGAAAAAAAGACTGTAGCAAGCTGACAAGTGGAGAATTGGAACATGTGTTTAAGGTATTCCTGTTAGAGTCTGTCAAAGTCTTATTATCCATAATAAACCTACATTATGCAGTTTAGCAGCATGCACTTTAGCTGCCTCACCTGCCAATAAATTCTAAGACATTCTAAACATTTTACTTGCATCTTACATCTGCAGTCCATTTTCACAACTTTTCCAGCACCTGTAACTTCATCTATCTACTGCTTTAAAATTGGACAGCTTTCCATTTGAAATAAGGCTCCTGCAGAGCTACCCATATTGCATTTGTTGACCAGGAAAGTTTGACTGGGCAGAGTCCCTTGTTCAGCAGAGGCTCAGAGACAAAAGCTCCAAATGATATATATGAGATAAATATTTATAAATAGTGTAGAAAAAAAGAGCATTTTACAAGTATATACATAGTCAAGTGAACAGACCCATTTTGTAAAAGTTTATATATCGTATAGAAAACTCATTCAGTGGAATATGTAAACATCTGCATAGTAATGGCGTCACTGCACAGAGTACAGCAAGGCACAGATACAAATTACCTTCCTTTGCTCAAAAACAGTAATGAGCATAATTCAGTATAAACAACTTTCAATGGACCATGGACATTGCATACTACTTCAATAAGCAGTTTCTTAATAAAGAAATAAAATACACAAAGTTGCAAAAAAGTAGTATTCTTTTTAGTTTTTTTTTATACTAGTCAGCAGCTAGTGTCAAAAAGGATAAGGACTTGAGGTGACAGTGTGTAAAGCAGGAGCTACAGGGGAAACAAACTCTAAAGGTGAATGCAAGAAAATAAGTGGGAAGGTGGGGAGTAGTATTCAGTTATGATGAATGGGTGAAAACAAAGAAGGGTTGAGAGAAATATGAGACGAGAAGCTAAAGGATAGGAAAAAGTGAGCAATTACAGTTTAGTCTAAAGTACTTATCCAAGGTTATTGCAGGGGCAGAGCCAGAGTTTTTGCAGGTGTGACTAGCTTCTTTTTAAAATATTTGAAATGTTGTTCTATTTTTAGGGAGAGAGAGAGAGAGGTATGGTGTTGCATGCTTTGGAGACAGTTTGAGAATAGACTGTCGCCATATGTATTGTTGGATTTAGTGACATGGAGGAGAAGCATTTGGGTTAAGAGAAGGGGTCCATTTGGTTTATATGGCTGGATTAGAGTTGGACAGTTTGTAGATTTACAGATGAGGTTATGAGAAGTCACAAGTTGGGAGTAAGACAGTAAGTGCAGTAGCTTCAGCCACATTCATTCTTTGAGTGCTAGGCAGTGGTGGGATTTTTGTGGGTGATTTACTGCAAAACTATGCTATTTTGTAATACCTTTATTCAAGCTGGGAGACTTGTAGGTCTGTGAAAATAAGGGATGAGCAGAGAAGAGCTGGGAGTAGTAGGGTAGAGGCCAAGTATTTTCTGGTTTGGTTTGGTCAGAAAGGAACTTTTTATACTCTGTATAAGAAACATGATTTGCAGAGGAGTTTTACTTGCTGTATATGTTAGATGTGCTAGTTAAATTAAAAGCTCCTGTCAATGTAGATGCCAAGCAGCTTAGTATGTGGAACAATTTCAGTTTTACTGTAATTTCCTGACATAACAAAGGAAGGTTTCTAGGCTGAAAGGTATCTTGGAGTAGAGAGAATAAGTTTGCTTTTTGTGGGGCTAAGAAAAAAAAGTTTTGGGCTACATATGATGGTGGAGTCATAGGTTTACTGAATTATTGTGGCTGATTTGGAGGCATCTGGGAGTTTTTTTTTTTTTTTTTTTTTTTTTTTTTAAATGAAGATGTTTAAAAGAACGGATCCAAGAATGAACCCTTGGAGGACACCTGTGGAGACTGTGAGGAAAGGGTACAAGCCTTTGTGGCCTGTGATTAGTTAGAAAGACAGATGGTAAACCATGCAGTAGGGGTATCATCAAATCGTAGAGCCGAGAATTTTTTAGGAGGATGGGGTGCGAGACTATTAAAAGCTTTGGAAAGTTCTAGAAAGATTAGAGTTACTAGATTTCCTTCATTCCTATGCATATTTACAGTATTAGTGAAATTTAGGAGGGCCGCAGATTGGGGAGGAATCTGTGTTGAGAGGTTCTTATTTTTGGTGAGGTGTTGAGGGAGCAAGATTGAATGCATTTTTCAAAAATTTTAGTTAAGTGGACAGGATAGCAATGTGCTGGTATTTACTACATTTAGTGTTACTTCCTCCTTTATGTAATGGTACATATCTTTTTCTATACTGCTGGCACATATACTTCTGGGATAGAGCGATTTAGCAGTATGGAAATGGGATAAGCTATAGCCTTGGCATTGTTTCTAGATATTCATCAGGGAGACTATTCAGTGCTAGGTGAGTTTTTGTTTCAACAAATTTTTTTAATGGCTGAGGTGGGAACTGGTTGCAATGAGAAGAGAGCAGAGTCACAGATGTTGCTGGGATGCAGGGGCTAGTGGAAGAGGTTCGGCATTGGATAAGGGATGAAACTGAGTTTATGAAGTGGGTATTAAAGAGAGTGGTGGTGTTTTCTTTACTGTTGGGCACTATGGGTTTGGGTTGGGTGGCACGGCCTAGGTTGAGGATACTGTTAACAGTTGACCAGAATGCCTTTGGGTTCTGAAGGTTTTTGGACTACAGGTTAGTGTAGTGGTTATTTTTATCTGTTTTGATTTGGTACTTATCATGATTTATGAGATACCAAAATACCTGTTTTGTGTTTTGTTTTTGATCCATAAATTCCAGGTCTTGTCTCAGAGTTTCATAAATGTTTTGTTGTTCTGGTTAGCCAAGGGGGTGGTGGTATGCCTTTTACACGTTTTGTTCTGGGGGGGGCTAAACTGTTTAGAATGTTAATTAAGGTTCTGAACAGTTCTGTAAAAGCATCATCTAAGGGTAGATCCTTTAGATGTTTCCACTTACAAAGATGTGGGTTCGGGATAAATGTTTATTTTTTGAAGTGGGAGAGACTGCATTTTTCATTATGGTGGTGTGGCTTGGGAGTGAGGTTTTGAGCTCTTCTGACACAGGTAAGAAAGTTGTCACTTAGAGCATTAGAGAGAGAGAGAGAGAGTCATAGGATATGTTGTTATGGGAGGAGATAGGTACTGAACCTTTCTTGGTGTTGTTTATGTAGTGAGTGTTGTTTATGTAGTGAGTGACAGAAGTAATTAGTTGAGTGAGGCCATATAGATTAATGGAATTTTGAGGAAAACTGCAATTGACAGTCAGTCAATACTAAAATCTCCTAAAATTATCTTTTCTCGTGGGATAATGGAGGTGACCGACAACAGAAATTCTTCAGCAGTGATGTTATTTCCAGGAGGGATCTAAATTCCCATTATGGAAAGACTTTTGTGGGGGGTTTAGCTTCAGTAGAGCATCAATAAGTTTGGCTTTATTAAAGGTTTGAATGGAGAGAGGGGAAAGGGTAAGCTGCAGAGTATTTTTAAATAAGACAGCTACATCTCCTGCATTTTTTTGTTTTGCCTATCTACTCTTAGTATGTTGTAATTGAGTGGTATTTTTTTCATCTTTAATATGGGGCTTTAGCCACGTTTCTGAAATTATTAGTTATGTCAGGAGAGTGTTGGAGTATCCATGCATGCTGCACAATTTTACTGCACATGATTCAGATGTTTAGTTAGCAAGGGATTAATAATGCACTTGTCATTTACACCCCCTCCAGGCCAGTTTACCTTTGAACATAGCAACGTCTAACAAACAGCTTTCTAAGCCCACAACAGATGGGGCTGACAACGTAACAGAAATGTTGAACCACTTGGCTTACACAGTATGTTTAGATACTACAAGAGGCTAACAATCTGCAGAGGTCTTGACTCTAAATGCATGCTGAAGTTGCAGGTCAAAATTTGGTCACTAAAAGCATATTCTGTACAGTACTGGTGTCTTAAGAGATTTTATCTTTCACTATCATATTTAAACTTCCAGGTAGGGCCAGAAATGATGTACTTTTTATGAAACTATTTTATAAAAGAAAAATAAACACTGATGAGACTATAGTGACTTAAGTCTATAAAGCTAGCACTTAGTGAAGGAACTGCAGGCTTTGTGGATACTTCTTCAAAGGATGACAATTTCTACTGATGCTAAAACACCCCAAGAGTAAACAGACTGCTATACCTCAAAGGTTATGAGGTGTTAGCAAACACCAGCATTTGTTTATATAGCCTAAACATTTTGTCTTGTACATCTTAGTTGCATCAATCTGAAGGACTGGCATACGCAATAGCATCCTAAGCGTTTGGAATGATGGAATGATAAGGCATCTTAACTCAGGCCGCTAAGGGATCTGAATGTTCTCAGATGGTCTGCACAACAAAAAAATATTTTTTTCCTGTCTAATGTAGGTTTCAAGGGCACATGCACAGAATTGTCAAGATGCACCTCTCAATTTCAAGAATTCAGATTAAAGCCAAAAAAAAATGGAGGGACAAAAGACCAAATCCAGAGACAATTTTTAAATTACTCTAATTCACTTAAGAGTTAACAGAACAGGTGTTGCATCTACATGGATTTTTTGTGCAACAAGTATATAAATGCAATGTCTGACAATATTGGTTGACTGCAGTCTAAGTTATCTACCAGAAAATCAATAGTTTTACAAGGTGCATGGCAAAAATACAACTCAAAATCAAGGATGTTCTACAAAATTCTGGATGGTTGAGAGGTAGGAGTGAGACCTTGACCTTCTCAGCTCACTATTCACTATGCAGAGTTTGCCTTTTCTCCTCTGAATGTGTGTGTGTGTGTGTGTGTGTGCGCGTGTGCGTGCACGCGACGATCTTCTTTGGTTTCCTTCCAAAAAAAAATAAATAAAAACAACTCTAACATTTTAGTGAGTCTTTCTGTATTTCTACATGGATACTATTTTTACACTTACTAATTAGGTAGCACATGTACAATGGATAGTTTTGTCAGATAATTTGTCCACTTCTACTTTCCTAAAGATATGCTGTCTGCATGTTTGCCCAAGTGGAGTCCCTGAGGGATCAGTCCTTGGACAGCTTATTTTTGGCAATTACTTCTCAGAAGTCAAGGCCAATGTCAGTGATCTCTACATGACTAAATTTGCAGATTATTGCAAATTAGGAGCAGTCATTGAATCTCACACTGACAAATGTTACCCCAGGAGGGGGTGACACAAACTGGTAGAGTCATGGACTAAAACTAAATTCCAAGAAATGCATAATAGTATCCTTTGGGAAGTAATCCATCCCTGGTAACTATCACATTGACAACACACACCTTAGAGTTGACCCAGTAGCCAGGGACGTAGGGACACATAGTAATCTAGCCTTTGATCATCATGCGTCTACAGTTGTGTGAGGAAATCATTCTATGTTGCACAACCTATAAACAAAGGTATGAAATCTAAGTCCAAGCAAGTCCTTATTCCACTGTATTTGGCATTCATCATACCTATCATTGAGTACAATGCCCCCTTTGGTATGTACCTAACTAGGTACATCAGACAACTGGAACATCCACAGAGGTTCCTCACTAAAAGAATACAGGGCATAAGTAATAAGTCCTATGCTGACTGCCTCAAGGTCCTATCCCTGTATTCAATCTCCTACAGGCTTTTGAGGGGAGATCTATGCCTAGCATACAGAGCATTGTCAGACCCAACTCTGATGGACCTCCTGCATATCCACAAACAAACACCACCAGAATTACCCATTCTAAAGACTTAAACCTTGCCTGTGATATAAATAGAACCTGCTGGAGAGATGGGTATGTATCCCAGAGACTACCCAGTCTATGGAACAGGCTCCCCAGCCATGTAAAGCAGAGTTCCTTCCTAATCCAATTCAAGCACAACCTGGACAGTTGGATGGGAAACTATAAATTCATCCCTGGTTTGGCACCTATATCTCTGATGCAAACAATGTAACCTGTAAATGGTTCATCTCCCAGGCCCATGCTTACACTTACCAGGGGTATTAGAACTTTTCAGAGATTTGGGATGTATGGCTAGGCTTAAAAAGGTCCTTGTGGTCATTAGCCTAGTAAACACCTATGGACCTATAATGTAAATGGGCCTTCTGTTGTATGAATTCTGTGGAAAGATTTCATGTTTAGTATTTTACTTGCAGGAAAAAGTGGTACATGTGCCACTTAACCTCTTGCACAACTGTATAATGCTATTAAGAACACAGTAAAATGCACACATTAACTGGAGAGGTAAAGGTAAGCATTGTTTATACATAATGCAGAGGTTAGTTCATTTGTATGTTAGTGATATGCATAATAAATAAATAAAACTATCTGCCTTGTTTGCATCTTTAATTAAAAAAGTGACAGTTGTGAAAATTTACCTATACCAGATGATTTTCAAATTTATCATTGTTGCAACAGCCATTACCATATGGGACATGTAGTACAGTTGTGTAAGAAACAGTAGATGTCCTACTGATCACTGTTGCCATATTCTTAATCGATGGGTTGTAGCTTACTGATCTCCAGCTGGAGTACAGAAGCTTTACCTTCCTAGGATGTACATCCAGATGATGAAATCAGCTCATCAGGACATAGGTATAAAATTGGATGTACGCAATAAATCCTCAGACTATCGCGAAGTCAGCAGCTGCTTGAAGAAAACTGAAGGAGGATATTGGTCAGATAGGAGGGGCTTAGTTTGAAAAGGATATCAGAAAGGTTGTAATATCCAGGGATAACGAGTATGTGTTTGAGTGTGTAAGGTAGTGTTTGTGTCAACACCAACAGAGAGAGAAAACAGAAAGAGGAGGAAGATAAGGTGGAGTGGAAGGAATACTGCAACAGTGATCAGTAGGACATCTACTATTATGGTAAGTTCTTGAACAACTGTACTATGTCCTGACTGAGTCACTGATGGAATATTCTTAACAGATGAGTGATTCCCAGAGCTGTAGAGAGAGAGGAGCGGCAGGCTTAAAAGGAAGGAGAAGATGAAAAATCTAGGCCAGATAGAATAGTTCTCACAAACACTGCCCTGAACCTGGAGAAGCATCAAGCTTGTAGTGTTTTGAGGTGGTGTGAATAGATGACTAGGGAACTTCTTCTAAAATGGACCTAGTGTCCACCCCCTTGGAGAAGACACTTGAAGCCACTGCCTGAGTCGAGTGTGCTTTTGGCCAAGTGCCTTCTCCAAGGGGGTGGACACCAGGTCCATTTTAGAAGCAGTTCCCTAGTCGAATATACCAGACCTCGAAGTGCTTTTTCTGAGATTGCGTTACAGTGAAGAATGGGATATTTACCCTTTCCTCACTGTAGTGTGATCTCGGAGTTGGAATATATATTTAGCAGGGGGGCATTCCCCCCACAACAGGAAGTTCGAGGTCCGGTATGTTCGATATTATGAACATTCACAATTTGTGCGATTCGCTCATATGATATAGACCCAAATCCATAATATGAACAGCTGCTCTGTTTTTCTGATATCCTTAGTTTTGTCCAGGTAAAACCTCAACCGTCTGTGTATGTCTATGGAGTGGAAGATTCTTTCCACCTATTTTTGGGGGTTGGAGAAAAAGACAGATGGATTGCTTGGGTGAGGGTTAGCTTGTTAACCACTTTTGGTATGAAAAGATAGACTGGCATTGAGGCTTACTCTATCTTAATACAAGTGGAACAGCCATGACAGCATGGAGTTCTGAGACTCTGTGGGCTGAAGTCAAGTGCCAGGAAGAGCACTGTTTTCCAAGTGCAGAATTTTAGAGTATCCAAAGTAGCTGGTTCAAAAGGGGATAAAATAAGCTTTTCCAAAACAAACTTAAGGTCCCATGGTGGACTGATGGGCTTCCTTGGGGGTTTAAGGTGTAATCACCCCTCAGAAAAGCTTAAACTCTGTCCTGGACAGGAGGCTCCAAAGGTAGGCAAGCATTAATGGCCGATAAGTTAGCCTTAATGGAAGAGTAGGCCAACCCCAAACATAACTCAAGTACTGGAGTACTGTGGGTGTGTTTGATAGAAGGGCTTGGAGTTTGCACTTCAGGCACCAGATGGAAAATCTCTTCCACTTGGCTGTGTAAGATTTCCTGGTGTCAGGTTTACTGACCTTTGTAGGACTTGCAATCTCTTCAGAAAAAGTGCATCTTGCAGGGATTAGAATCACCATTCAAAGGGTTAGAATGTGTGAAGTCAAATCAGGATGAATGAGTTGTCCTTTTTATTGAGTGACTAAATTTGGTTTTAGAGGGGGTTCTAAAGCAAGTTCTCTTTGACGGGTGAAACAGGAGAGGGAATCAGTGCGGTCTTGGCCAGAAAAGTGCCAGAAGCAGGAGTTTTGGAGATTCCTTCTTGACCTTGAAAAAGAGCCTTGGGATCAGAGGTGTGTGTGGAGGGCTATGCATAAATAAACCTTCTTGTCAATTGGAAGGAGAAAGCATCTGTACCCTAGCCTAGAGGTGATGGATTCCTTGCACAGTAAAGTGGGAGCAAGGGATGCTTGGTGGAGGCAGAGGTCTATATGGGGGAGTCCCCCATTTGAAAGTTATAGATTTGAAAACCTCTGTGTTCAAGGACCATTTGTGAAGATGCTTAATGTCCCTACTTACAGAGTTTGCCAATACGTTCCACTGAGAAGAAATGTATGTCACTAAGATTCAGCTAAGAGGCTAGGTGCCAGACTTCTTATGCCAGCCTGCACAAGGGGTAGGATTGTGTGCCTCCCTGCTTGTTTATGTACCACATTACTGTGGTGTTCTCCATGTGCACCAGCAGAGTGCCTGGTTTCCAATGATGTGCGAATGCCTGTAGGGCTTGTAGAAGTGCCCTTATTTCTTTGTAATGTGTCCCTTGAGTACACAGGTAGGTCACGCCCCTTGCACTCTGTCATCTCCTGGCCCCCATGCCCTGTCTGAAGCATGTAAACAGGACTTGGTTGTGTGGGGCTGGAGTGAATGGAAAATCTGGTTTGATCATAAGCTGGTTGCTCCACCAAAGGAGTTTCTTCCTGATTCAAGGAAGGAGAGGAATGCGGGTATCAAGGGGGTGAGGAGAGTGATGGGACCACAGTGATTTCAGATACCACTGTATTTTCATCATATGTAGCCTGGCAAGAGGCAGCATAGGAATGGTGGCAGCAGTTAGTCCCAGGTCCCTGACAGCTTTACTGGCCAAGCAATAATTCTCGCTGGAAAGCATTACGAACTCATTGTCTAGGAAGGTGACCTTCTCCTGAGGAATACCGGCATGCATAGCAAACATGTGAGGCTGCATCCTAGAAAGGTCAGCTGTTGGGTAGGAATGAGCTGGGATTTTTTAAATTGATCTTGAACCCCAGGAGAGTCAAAAGTCATTCAGTATTAATGAAGGTGCTTTAGAAGAGTGTCCCTGGACAAAGCCTAAAGTAGAAGATTGCCCAGGTATACGAAGAACTGTACTGAGTGTGGCAGAAGTCACAACTGGGGCCAGACACTGTGAAAACCTTTGCATCTGTACAAAGATCAAAGGGCAAAAAAGTAAACTGAAAATATGATGAGCCAGTAAAGAACCTTAGAAGCTTTCTGCAGGAAGTATAGGGAATATCAAGATAAGCATCCTTTAGGTCCAAGGATACCAGAAAATCTTAAGGAAGTGGGAAAGGTAGAATAGTTTGTAAAGACAGTGTTTTGAAAGACAGAACACTCAGAAAGGTGTTAGGAGAGTTCTAGGATAGGTCACCACTGGTCCTCTCTCATTGGGACAAGAAAGATCCCAGAGTAAAATCCCTTTTCTAAACAAGATGGGCAGAACCTCTCCTATGGTTCCCTAGGCCAGTAAGTCTTGCATGTATATTCGGTTGGGAGGAGGCTGGGGTATTCCATCAGTAGTTGGGCTGCTTTGCCCAAGATATAATGTAACCCTACTTGATAATGCTTAGGGCTACTTGTCTGAAGTTATTTCTCTCCAGAAAGGAAGAAAGCCTTTTTGAGAGAGGAGTGGGAGTGGAGGTGTAGGGTTTGGAGGGAGATGGGTGGAATACAGTCACAGGGGAGGGATACAGTTTGTAGAGGTGGATGGGTGGAACATGGTCACAGGGGCCTACTATCAAACTGAGGCCTCCCAGAAGGAGCATCCCTCAGAGTTTTTTTCTGGGAATCTTTTCTTAGGACTTTTCCTTTACCTATGAAATGTTCTAGGATCTCTCTTGGCAAAAGACGTAGATTTTGCAGGATAACTTCTATGGTATCTGGGAACTACAGAAAGCAGAATTTTATGCTAATCTTTCATTGTCTTGCCCTGTTCTTGCAAAGCTTTGAAAAGACTGGCAGCTTGTGATCCAAAAAGGAGGTTGCTATCCAAGGGGGGTGTCTAGAATATTAGATTTGAATCTTCTGGGATAGATTGGCCTTGCAGCCAGGCATACTGCCTGATCACCGAGCTGCCCTGGAAGAGGCATCCATAGCTGCATGTTATAATGTGCCTGGCTATTTGAGAACCCTGGGCCACTAGAGACTGAATATGCTATTTTGACTCTGGTATCTGGGGCTCTGTGATGGTCTTGCTTAAGGACTGTAGCACAGAGTATTTGGTCATTTGAGTTTGGTAGCCTATACTGGGACAAGAAAGATCCCATAGTAAAATTCCTTTCCTAAACAAGATGGGCAGAACCTCTCCTATGGTTCCCTGGGTCAGTAAGTCTTGTATGTATATTCAGTTGGGAGGAGGCTGGGGTATTCCATCAGTAGTTGGGCTGCTTTGCCCAAGAAATAATGTAACCCTACTTGATAATGCTTAGGGCTACTTGTCTGAAGTTATTGCTCTCCAGAAAGGAAGAAAGCTTTTTTGAGAGAGGACTGGAGGGGTACGGTTTGGAGGGGGATGGGTGGAATATAGTCACAGGGGAGGGATACAGTTTGGACAGGGGGTTGGGGGGAAAGCTAAAGTGGAAAAGTATACACTTTACCTCACTATCAATTGCTCGACTATCCTTGTCACTGGGGAGAACATTAGTGACATGTTCTGGGAATCTTCATGCAAAAGAATCCAAGTGACTCCTCAAGGGCTCTCCAAGATAATAAGTCCCAGTTCTTCAGAGGACTCAGTCATCTGCAAGGCCTCAGGAACCATACCAGCCTCTGGTGGGGTCAGAGGGTAGAGGGCTCATAAGACAACTGGCATACCACAGGTTTAACCACCTGGATATGGCCAATTCTGGACGATGGAAGGAGAATCCTGTCTAGGTCGACATCCAGGCCTACCGACACGGTGGAGTGGGCCAAGTGTTCCAGATGTTTGTTCTCGAGGAAGTTAAGTGTGAGTAGCCTAGACAGTAGGGCTTTAGGAACACATGACTAACAGATGG
Organism: Protopterus annectens; assembly: GCF_019279795.1. NCBI lineage: Eukaryota > Metazoa > Chordata > Ceratodontiformes > Protopteridae > Protopterus > Protopterus annectens. The sequence continues at coordinate 411,363,956 of NC_056750.1, read as the reverse complement.
AGCAGGATTTATAGTCATGTCTGGGTCCTACACAAAACATGCACTTAGTGTGCAAGTCTTTATATGGAATTTGTCTAATGCACTCGCACTTAACCTTCCTAGATGTCATCTAATAACAATTAGCAAAACAGTCAAAAGTTTAGAAAGGAAAGATCGCCAATGGGGCACTTATCTGATCCAACAAGAGAAGCTACAGTACTGAGTGACCAAACGATCACAGTCCGTAGAGTGCAATAACCTGTGTTCAGGCTAGCAGTGAGATAGTCTGAGGGTCTTGTACAAACTTCTGACTTTATACCCCTATGCTAACAAGTTGAGGCCACCATCCAGATGCATGTCCTAGGAATGTAAAGCTTTGATACCCAAGCCAGATGTCAGTGACCTACAACCCATCTGTTAAGAATACTGCAAAGTATATCATACATCTACATGCTGCCAAGTTCACCATACATCTTGCTAGTCTATAAAGCCTCAGGATTCCTTCCTTATACTGTGAATATCAGCCCTCAGCATACGAATTATGGTGCTACTACAACAGGGATGCTTGGTGCTCCCGTACTTCCCTCTTACAGTATGTGCAATGTACAGGCACATCAAAATTCAAAGATTCCTTGCCCTATATAGGGAGGTAGAACACTAATGTACTAAGAAAGTCACGTCAGAAGAGCAAAATGGAAAAGGATACTCCACAATAGCTAGGAAAGGTATAAGAAAAGGGGGATGGAGGGAAGATGCTAGTACTGCACCAATTTTATTTTCTTCATTAGATCACTGCTTCAGTTGTCATTACCATAAAGGATGGCTGCCAAAGCTTGAGCAAAGAGGGAGGACACAGTGCCAGAACTTAGGATTCCCTGAACAGCCCTAGTGAAACCAGCTCTAGCTCCAAAAATGGAATCAAGCTTCTCATGTTCAGTGAAGCAGTAAACAGGACGAGCCCTTTCCAAAATGACTCAGAAGTGGCCACAGCTCTGGAAAATTAGCCTTAACATTTGAAGGAAGACATCTTCCATGGTTAACATAGCAAAACAAAATAGCAAGAGACAGCCACCATGAAAGGCTTTGTTTAGATACTGGCTGACCTTTCTTCTTAACATAAGATACAAACAGTTGGCTAAATTATCTAAAATCCTTAGCTTTTTACAAAGGTGTCAATGGACATCCAGACTATGAAGAATCCTCTCTCCCTTTTTTTTTTTTTTTTAATGTCAGTGTAAATCACTGTAAACCAATGGGAGATGAATGGTCTGACCACGGGCATAAAGAAAGGTCGGATTCTAAGACTCAATGTCATTGTAAAAGACTAAAAATGGCAGGGCAGACAAAGGGCCCAGAATTCAAATATCATTCTAGCAGCAGTCAGAGCAATGAAATGGCAACTTCCAAAGAAGAAATTTCAGAGAACAGCTGGCTGAAGGTTCAAAAGGAGATAAAAGTTAACTTCTCAATAAAAAAAGTTCAGATCCCAAAAGTTGCCCATCTTTTTCTACATGGCCTAATGTGTATCCCCCCTTTACATTTGTTTAACTTGAAATAATGAAGAAATGAGGATCCAGTAGCAGACAAGCAGAAGCGCCCAAGAGGTGTAACTTCAAATCAGCAATTCACTCAGGTAATGCAGAGTCAGAGGTGCCTGCAACCCCCCCCACACACACACACACTTAAGATGCAAACCATTGGGAGATGAATGATCCGGTTAAGGGTAAATCTCTATGGCATAAACTAGAATTTTTTTTTCCATTTGACCAAGTATGATTTCTTAGTAAAAGGTTCTCTTTCTTCTGTCAAATCCTCAGAGAAAAGCCCATCATCCATACAGTTAAACTGAGATTTAGAGTGTTGGCTTGAATCAAGGATGCTTTGTCCTGCATGAGTAAAGTCCACTCTGAGGCAGTTTTTTTGCCTATGGCCCGAAGCATTAGAATGGAAAAACAATGTTTAAGCCAAAAAGAATCAACAATAATACTTTTGTCAAGCCTTTCATCTTTATAAGGAATTTGGAAGTTACAGAAAATGGTAAAATAGAGAATAATCTCATCCAATGGAAGGAGAATACTTGTGCTTTCTATGCCTTTTTGTCAGGTGTCCCAAAACAGAACTGTGTAGTTGTCTGAAGTGATAGGAAGGAAACAGATCTAAGTGGGAAGTTCTCCACAGATGCACAATCTCCCAGACCACCTCTATGTGTAGCATCCATTTGTGAGTGTTTACTCAGATTTACTCAGTCTGCTACTGCATTCTACTCTTATGAGTTATATGTTGCCTCTAGACCTTTTTTTTTTAACCTGAACAAAATTCAAAATGGTGATCTTGCAAAATCCATGTCCCTCTCCTGTCATCCAGTGCAGATTTGCTGAATCCCAAGCAATCATGGCTACCTGGAATGAGTATAGGATTTTGTCCACCCCACTGTTTATGTACCACTTTACCAAAATATTGTCCATTATCCCTAAAGCAGTAGCCTTAGCTGTGTGAGTAGTTATAACAGCCTGACAGCTGCCAAAGCCTCATGGCTCCTTCCACGGGCCCAAACTATCAAGCAGCTCAAGATGAGCTGGCTAAAAGACAGGTCTCGGTACAAAGTCCTTCAAAGCTTCCCTGCCAACAGAGAGGGGGAGGCTGAGCCCTGAAAGGACAATGCTAAGAACAAAAATAAATAAATGAAGACAACACACTGGAGTAGAAACAAAAGTTCACACTTTTCCAGTCCAGTAACCACGCACAACGGCATATAATCCAAACGAAATATTTATTTGAGCTAGCAAACAGCAAGCGCTTTCTACTGGGTTTAATAACCTTTCAGTGCCTTTGGAACGCTATTTTTATTGAGTTGAATAACTCTTTTGTGTGCCTTTGGAAACGTCAATTTACTGAGGTCATTTCGCTCCAGTTTGTTGTCTTCATATATTAACACTTGTTTTGAAACCAGGAGCGTTCATCTCTTAACAGGAGTTTGTTTTAAAAATAAATAAATATCCACACCCTGAAATAAAAAAAACATGGGGGAATGAAAGGAAGGAGCAGCTACTGCAGCAGTGATCATTTGAACATCTACTGTTATGGCAAGTCCAGTTTGCACAACTATACTATGTTCATCACGTTGAAAAATCCTGCAGTACCCTTAGCTATACCAGTAGATTAGCTTAACTACATTTGGGAGGTGGAAGAAGAGTCTGGCAGCCCCTGAAGGACAGTCCTAGCAAAACGTCATCTGGACCTAGAGAAGGAATCAAGCTTATAGTGCTTTGAAAACTATGTAGAGAGGACCAAGTAGCAGCTTATAGAACACTTCTGGAATCCAACCTTTTCAAAAAGCTACAGATGAAGCCAAGACCCTGGAAGAGTGGGCCTTCACCCTGCCTGGAATAGTTTTATGTGGAGTATAACAAAAGGTAAAAGTCTTCGACTACCATCTACAAATAGTCTGTTTTGACACAGGTTGTCCCTTCTTACCTTCACAAGAAATTAACAATTCATCCGAAGATCTGAACAATTCATTTTTGTCAGGGTAGTACCTAAGCTGTATGTGGACATCTAAGGTATCCTCTCTCCATCATTTTTAGGTTCAAGAAATAAAACAAGGAGATTCACAGTTTAGCTTAAAGTAAACTCAAATAACACTTTAGGCATAAAAAAGGGCAACTTCTCAAAGAAATCCTAACCCTATGGAAAATGAGATGGGCTCGACACCATAAGAACTTACAACTTGGATATCCTTCTTAGAGGTCAGAGCAATCAGTAAAACTATTTTCCATGTCAAGAACCTCAAGTCAGACAGATTAGTTGGTTCAAATAGAGCAAGTGTTACTGTCTCTACCAGAAACCACTCTTTTAGAAATGAAGTACAATCAAAAGAATAAATATGGAAATCCACTTTATTGAACAAAGTTAAGCACTTTCATCCCAACCTTTCAAAGGAACTTCATCAGAACTAAAAAAACACACTCTGCACATACCTCATATACAAACAATATGTAATTATTCAATAATTAAAACCTATTAAATAGTTTAATTAAAAAACCTTCCATGTTCCTTGACCTTTAAACACAAATAATACTAGCACACTCATCGAGTCCCAGAGGCATGAAGGCATTCAAGTGCAACTGCCACTTAAGCTTGCATATTTCTAGGTGTTCAGATACAATTCTCCCTTGTAAGTCAGGGAAAATTTTCTGAAGGACAAAAGCCAAAGCTGTGATCATTAAATGTCTGAATATGCCTAAACAAAGCATTAGTTTGTTTAGCTTTGTTGATATCTAAAATATGTTTATAGATCCTCTCGCAGACGTCTAGAGGTTTTACATATAAAAATGGCAGGACATTGTAAACAAACACACAATAGTCTCAGAAACGCTAGACTTTTAATGAAGCTTTCGGGCTCTCAACCCTTCATCAGCATACATAGTTCTCATTACTTCACATTTAAATAGAGGGAACAATTAAAAACACATGACCAAACCAACCAATAAAATTAAAAAAATCAACACATATACCTCTTTATAAAAAATTATAAAAAATTTTGGGGAATATAACAGTTTAAAAACAACTTTTTGCATCTAACATAACCTGTCTACTCATCATAAAGCCGCAAAAATACTACTATAACTTATAAATTATTCATTTGTTGTTTTAATAGTACAGGTTTTATGCTGATAGCATTATTTAAACCAGGGGTGGTATCTGCCTGCAACCTTATTATCCACTCTAACTCCCTTATTTCCAACAGGTTATTGATATCACCCCCCCTCATACCCACTTGTACTATGTCAATACATCTAAATTTGAAACTGTGTGTGTTAAACTCTGATATATACAACACAAATAATAAGCACAATACGGCTCAGTTGATCAGGAACCACGAATCACTGCAGTAAAATTCTTTTATTGTAAAATCATCCAACAATTGTAAACGCTGTAAGATGTTGAGCGCTTTCATCTAGCACCTCTAGATTTCTTCAGAACATAAAACTGATTGGGTCATACATATTAAATACCTTATTAGCCCGCCTTTTTTCCAATTAATTTGCCCCAGATATAAATATAAATGAGGACAAGTGGCACACAGTACATCGAAAGAGGAAGGGGTTTCCCAGGTGGAACAAAGTAAGATAATACAAGTACCCAATAAAGATAGTGTTCCAAGTAGCATAAGTATAAGTAATAACATTCACGTTGAATACAGTAGCCAAGCAAAGGGTCTATATATAAACAGTAACGAAGCGGATGTTAAAATTTACAACTACAGCTCTTATGTACCCCAATTAGACTTGGTAAAAGTATTTTCTAAGGGTATGAAATTCATACCGGACAAATCATTAGATTTGGTAGACACCCTGGTAGAAGTAAAGTTGTTTCTAAGAAAACTGAATTTAGGGGTATTTTTCCAAAACAGGTCACAAAATATACCTACGAATATTAATCTTAGAAAAAAAAGAGTACTTTTACACCCCCTATGGTGAAAACTTTGGAGACCTTTGAGAAAGTGATACAGGGAGATATCTACAAGCTATATAAGAGAAGCAAATACCAGAAGACCAATCTGTGATTAATAACATCAATACAGTTATCGATTCTATTTGTTCTGAAAATGTCAGGATTATGGTGGCTGACAAAGGGGGGGGGGGGGATAGTGCTGTACGACCAGGAAAAGTATAGTACCAAGATATTTGAGATACTAAATGACACAAATCAGTATGAAGCATCTTCAATAAACCAAGTAAACATTGCTCACAACAGAATAGACTCCTATTTGGAGGTATTCCTGTTGGATAATCGAGTGGATGAAGAACTTTATAAATTTTTGAAAGTCGAGTATCCCATCTTGGCTACTATAAGAGGGATTCCCAAGGTACATAAAAATCCTATAGACCCCCCATTTAGACCTATTATATCAGGGAGTGCAAGTAAGACATTCCCTTATGGGAAAGTAGTGGACAATAGGTTGAAGCACATGTACAAAAGTATACCCCACATAATGAAGGATTCCTGGGAATTCCTGGGAATATTTAAACAGGAATTGTGGTCCCCTGGTATAATCTTTGTTACCATTGATGTCCGGGAATTGTTTTCATGTATTCCTAGGGTTGAAGGAATAGAAAGCTTTATACAGAGCATAAAAAAATTTAGTGGGTTGCAAGAGGAAGAAATAGTCCTCACTTCATTTATGGAAATAGTACTAGACTATAATTACGTCTTTTTCGAAGGAGAATATTATAAACAGATCTCAGGGGTGGCAATGGGGGCAGCTTGTGCCCCCATGTATGCAAACATGGTCCTCCTAGATTGGGAAACTACATATATTTTCAACACAAACTGGATATCTAAAATCCAAAAGTATGTAAGATACCTTGACGATATATTTTTGTTATGGACAGGGAATATCAAGGAATTGGAAGATTTCGTGAAATACATTAATGGTACTACCACCTACTTAAGATTTACACATCAATGGGATAGTACAGGAATAAACTATTTAGATGTTTATGTGTACAATGATGGTAAGACATTTCAGTCCATGATATATCGGAAAGAGACTTACAGTAATGGATACTTGCATTTCTCCAGTGCACATTCTTACAAAGTCAAGTACAATATAGTGAAAGGGCAAATGATAAGGGCAGCGAGGATGACATCAGAAAGGAATAATATGATTAAGGAAATCAAGTTCATGGAGACTATGTTCAAAGAAAAGGGATACCCGGATAAGATGCTGGTAGATTTAACACACTATGTAATACAGGAATGGGGAAAGAAGTATCCCCCGTTGATAGGCATAGGCATATCTACGAATAAGAGACAAAACAATATAGAGGGGGACCGCTATAATAGAGCATGCATTGTGAAATATGGTGACCAAACACAACAGATAAAACAGATAATAGCTAAACATTGGCATATTTTGACAAATGATGCAGGGGTTAAAGACAAGGTTCCCCCAATGCCTAGCTTTGTATACAAGGCAGGCAACAGTCTCTATAGACTTATAGAACTAAGACAAAGTTCCATGAAAGATGATAAGAATACAAACAGGGGCACCACAAAGTGTGGATGCTGCAATTACTGTAAATATATTTATGAAGGCAAAAGTATAGTATTAAAGGATAGAAATAGAACCAAGATTCATTTTAAAAACGGAAATTGTTTAACAAGACATGTGATATACTTGGCTATCTGTGACACATGCGATAATTATTATGTAGGTATGACAGACAGATTTTTAAAAAACATAATGTATGACCACTTATACTGTATCAAAAGAAACAATGTCAATAATGCATTATCAAGACATATATTAAACAATGAGCTATGTAGTAATTTTAAGTTCGGCATACTGGAGGTGGTCAGATACAATCCTAGAGGAGGTAACATTAAGGCCATAGTGGGGGAAAAAGAAATAAAATGGCAATTGCGTTTAGAGGCAGCTACACCCCCAGGGCTAAATGAAGTCATACCTACCAAACCTTTATTGAGAATAGAAGTCATAATTAATATCCACATTAGGTAAAATAACATGTTCTATCCATTTATTACACGTTTATACATGCACAATGGAACTATCAATGGACTCTTTTAGTAACACTAAGTTAGAGTAGTATTATTATATTATGATCTATGTACTAAATCATGAAGACCTGTGTAATATATGTATTTTTTAACAGTATTTTTTAACACTATTGTAATAGATACATGGAATATCAAATTTGTTATAATTATATATTTCTGAACTTTTATAGTACTGTAAGCAAACTATAGGTTTTATTTTAAATGTTCAACTAAGGGTTAAACATTTATATCTGGGGCAAATTAATTGGAAAAAAGGCGGGCTAATAAGGTATTTAATATGTATGACCCAATCAGTTTTATGGAAAAACAATGTTTAAGCCAAAAAGAATCAACAATAATACTTTTTGTCCAAGCCTTTTCATCTTTATAAGGAATTTGGAAGATTACAGAAAATGGTAAAATAGAGGAATAATCTCATCCAATGGAAGGAGGAATACACTTGTGCTTTCTATGCACCTTTTTTGTCAGGTTGTCCCAAAAACAGAACTGTGTAGTTGTCTGAGAGTGATAGGGAAGGAAACAGTGGGAAGTTCTCCACAGGCTGCACAATCTCCCAGATTACACCTCTTATGTAGTAGCATCCATTTTGTAGAGTGTTTACTCAGATTTACTCAGTCTGCTACTGCATTTCTACTCTTTATGAGTTATATGTTGCCTCTAAGACAGCTTTTTTTTTTAACCTGAACAAAATTCAAAATGGTGATCTTGCAAAATCCATGTCCCTCTCCTGTCATCCAGTGCAGATTTTGCTGAATCCCAAGCAATCCATGGCTACCTGGAATGCCAGGTACTAGAAGTTTTGTCCACCCCACTGTTTATGTACCACTTTACCAAAATATTGTCCATTATCCTAAAGCAGTAGCCTTAGCTGTGTGAGGTAGTTGTAATAACAGCCTGACAGCTGCCCAAAAGCCTCATGGCTCCTTCCACGGGCCCAAACTATCAAAGCAGCTCAAGATGAGGCTGGCTAAAAGACAGGAATCTCGGGGTACAAAGTCAGCTTAGAAGCTTCCCTGCCAACAGAGAGGGAGGCTGAGCCCTGAAAGGACAATGCTAAGAACAAAAATAAATAAATAGAATAACACACACTGGAGTAGAAACAAAAAGTTCACACTTTTCCAGTCCCAGTAACCCACGCTGTGAATATAATCCAAATGAAATATTTATTTGAGACTAGCAGGCAGTAAGCGCTTTCTACTGGGTTGAATAACCTTTCCAGTGCCTTTGGAGCAGCTATTTTTATTGAGTTGAATAACTCTTTTGTGTGCCTTTAGGAAGCGTCAATTTACTGAGGTCCATTTTAAGCTCAGTTTGTTTGTCTTCATATATTAACACTTGTTTTGAAACCAGGGCGTTCATCTCTTAACAGGAGGTTTGTTTTAAAAATAAATAAATATCCACACCCTGGAATAAAAACATGGGGAATGAAAGGAAGGAGGCAGCTACTGCGAAAGCAGTGATCATTTGAACATCTACCTGTGTGAAGTCCAGTTTGCACAACTATACTATGTTCCATCCGCGTTGAAAAATCCTGCAGTACCCCACTTAAGCTATACCAGTAGATTAAGCTTAACTACATTTGGGAGGGTGGAAGAAGAGTCTGGCAGCCCCTTAAGGACAGTCCCTAGCAAAGCGTCATCTGGACCTAGAGAGGAATCAAGCTTATAGTGCTTTGAAAACTATGTAAGAGGACCAAGTAGCAGCTTATAGAACACTTCTGGAATCCAACCTTTTCAAAAGCTACAGATGAAGCCAAGACCCTGGAAGAGTGGGCCTTCACCCTGCCTGGAATAGTTTTATGTGAATTATAACAAAAGGTAAAAGTCTTCGAGCTACCATCTACAAATAGTCTGTTTTGACACAGGAGTTGTCCCTTCTTACCTTCAAAAAGAAATTAACAGATTCATCGAAGATCAGAACAATTCACATTTTGTCAGGGGTAGTACCTAAGCTGTATGTGGACATCTACAGAGGTATCCTCTCTCCATCATTTGGGTTCAGAAATCAGCACAGGAGATTTCGGTTTGGCAAAGTAAACTCAAAATAACTTACTTTAGGCATAAAAAGGGGCAACTTCTCAAAGAAATCCTAACCCTATGGAAAGGAAATGAGATGGAGCTTTCGACACCACATAAGAGCACTTACAACTTGGATATCCTTCTTAGAGGTCAGAGCAATCAGTAAAGGCCTATTTTCCATGCTCAAGAACCTCAAGTCAGACAGATTAAGTTGGTTCAAATAGAGCAAGAATGTGCACTGTCTCTACTACAGAAACCACTCTTTTAGAAATGAAATTACAATCAAAAGAATAAAATATGGAAATCCACTTTTTATTGAACAAAGTTAAGCACTTTCATCCCAAACCTTTCGGAACTTCATCAAGAACTAAAAAACACACTCTGCACATACCTCATATGCAAACAATATGTAATTATTCAATAATTAAAACCTATTAAATAGTTTTAATTAAAAAACCTTCCATGTTCGCTTATTGCTAAAGCACAAATAATACTAGCACACTCATACGAGGAACTACAGAGGCATGAAAGGCATTCAAATGCAACTGCCACTTAAGCTTGCATATTTCACAGGTGTTCAGATACAATTCTCCTTGTAAGTCAGGGAAAATTTTCTGAAGGACAAAAGCCAAAGCTGTGATCATTAAATGTCTGAATATGCCTAAACAAAGCATTAGTTTGTTTAGCTTTGTTGATATCTAAAATATGTTTATAGATCCTCTCTCAGACGTCTAGAGGTTTTACATATAAAAATGGCAGGACATTGTAAACATCTGGCAAGGTATAGAACCATTTTTAGATTGACAATTAAAATGCTCATGAATATGTATATTAACATTTACTACCCTAAAAGTTATCCTGTGTAGTTAATACATAAAGGCATTGCTTACACATACCACACTTAAAATTACCAACATTTTTTGTTATTGTTTGCCTCATACATTTCACCACTACAATTATTTTCTAAAATATTTTTAAAGGACAGGTCCCTTCTAAAAACTATTGTCAGCCTACTACCAAAATATTAAATAACTGATTGGTCAATTGATAACAAGTTCCAATTCTTATTTAACACACTGGTAACTGCTGTATTGTCTGTTGTATACAGTTATAAAAGAAAAACTTCCATTCACCCCTCTCTCTTTTTTCTTCTATATTAAACATACCCATATTAATGTGCATTTAAAATGGGTTTAAAAATTCCCATTTGTCTTTTAGTCATCACTTCCTCTAACATTATTTAATAAATTGTTTGTGTAACCCCTCTTTTTAAATAAATCCAGTATGAATTCAACTTCTATGTTGAATTCATCATCTCTGGTGACTATTCAGGCTGCCCTCACTGTCACTTTACCACAGAACTTTTTTGATGTGGAGGGTGACAGCTAGCATAATCCATATATGAATTAGAGAATGTGGGCTTCCTATAAATTCTAGAAATTACATTTTTTTCAGTTTTATCAATAGACACTTCTACATCCAAATAACATTTTTTTATTTGCTGTAAGTATGGGTAAACCTAAGAAAATCAGCAGCACCATTAATATATTGCAAAAATTCTTCCAATAAACCCTGAACCTGTCCAAACTAAACAAATCATCCAAATATCTAGTGTAATATATATTACATACCTGCTCTTAAAAACATATTCAGACTCCCAATAGGACATCACATAATTAGCATAGATGGGGGCACATTCTGCCCCCATAGCCACACCAGTACTTTGCTTATAGTATTGTCCTTCAAAAAAATGTAATTATTTATAAGTATCATTTCCATTAATGTAACCATGGTGTTTATATGGTCCTGTTCAAACCTATTAGTATTAACCAATTGCATTCCAAACCACTGTAGCCCCATATCTTGTGGTATAATGGAAAACAAATTTACATCTATAGTAGCAAAAAATCAAACCATTAGTAACCTCAATATTAAGATGTGATAAAAATTCCCATGAATCCTTACAAATGTATTTGAAACTCTCTAAACCACTTTTAAGATGGAAATCAAGGAATTTAGCCATAAAGAACATTTTAGATCTTTTTCCATCAACAATCGGTCTAAAAGGAGGATGAATTAATCTTTTATGGACTTTTGGAATCCCAAATATACTTGCTATAACAGGGTGTTCATTCTTAATAAATGCATGTTCATCTACACTAATCTGACTCTGATATAGCATATCATCTAACAATAAATCAATTTTCCTAAAGGCAATGTTGATTTCATTCTTTGAAACTTCCATATATGCACTATCCATAAGCAAAGTATTTATAAAATTACAATAATCCACTTTTTCTATAATGACCATACCATTGCCCTTATCGAGTTTCATAATTCAAACATTTTTGTCACTTGACAATGTCGAACAGCAAATATTTTTCATTTAAAGTTAAATTGCCTATACCTCTATTACAATTATTGTTTAAAATCCAACTCACACGCTTTTTCAAACACAAATCAAATTATGCATGGGAGGATTAAAAACACTTGGTTTCTTAAAAATACAATGCTGACTCAGATCTGCATGATTATTTGCACCAAGCCATAAATAAATTAAATTTTCTGGTGTACAGTCTTAGATCAAAACAATTCGGCAATCTGCCCCCTCCTGTTTGGGACAAAACTGAATCCTTTTGCTAGTACATCCACTTGAGCAGCAGAAATGTTCTTGCTAGAATAATTAAAAAGTTTAAAATCGCCCATACTATTTACAATAAACTCTGGCATAAAAAAATCAGTGTCCCCATCCACAAAGCACTCTGGTATCTCAATATCAATGACATTGCTATTACAAATAAATTCACAGCTTGAGAATGTCATAATTTCATCTCTCTTCCACGGTTTGTGTGTCGTTCCTCTACTCTTCGGCCAGGCTCATTGTGTAGTATAATCCTTGTATGTTATATTCCTGTTCTAGTTGCTGTTGTAAAAATCCTTTTTCCGGTCCTTTGTTTTTTTACATGCTCTGAACACCTGAAAGTGCTTAACTTTGTTCAATAAAGTGGATTTCCAGATCTATTCTTTTGGTCGCACTTAGTTTCTACGCGAGTGGTTTATATAGTTTTGATTATGTTGGTCCTCTACAAGAAAATTAAGATCCCAAGGAAGGCCACCAGTTTTCTTGGAAGCTTCTTATGCAAAAACCCTTTTAAAGTAATTTTGAAACAAGACTGCATTGAAAGAGAAGGATCCAAGGGGAGAAGTGCTGAAATGGCTGATAAACACCATGCAACCTTTCCAGGTTTAACCCAGAAATGTTCATTACTATCCTATCTATTAACTGGGACTTCCTAAAAATCCTTCCCTTAGATTATGCTGTAAATGAATTCAATACATCTTTTCTGAATATTTTAAAAAGCCTTGCACCTCTTAGAAGGAACAGACTAAAAATAAATAATGCAATTTGGTTATCCAAGAGTAAAATGCTAATTCAGGATACAGAAAAAGCACGGAAAGAATAGCAAAAATATAAAACACCACAATATCTTGGAAACTTCAAAATGATTTACAATTGTACTAAAAAGCAAATAAATGAAGACAAGAAACTATTACTATAACAACTTTCAGGACAATATTAAAACAGCCCTAAAATTCTGGACAGCCATTAAAGAAATCTTGCATCCCATCCAAAAATTCAACCCTAACCCCTTGCCCAATAATGCACCACTTGAAACCAGAATACAGTTCAAATCTCATTTCATAGATAGTATAGCATCTTTAACAAAGGATTCCCCAACATCTAATCCTAACCCTACCAAACAGCCATGTATCACCACACCCACTTTCACCTTCCAACCTGTGCCCACATTCTATATAAAACTACTCAAGCCATGGTCTACTTCAGCAGATGACCTTCCAAGCTAGTACCTTAAAATAGCAGCCAACAGTATTGCCTATCCTATCTCAATCCTTATGAATAGGCCAATCCAAGAATTGCTGGAAAAAAGTCACATTATCCTTCTGTGTAAAGGAGGAAATTCCATAGACATTAATAACTTTAAACCTACAGCAGTCATATCTCCCTCTCCAAAACACTTGAAAAAGGTATTCAAAACAATTGCTAAACTATCTTCTGCAGGAAGAACTCCTATCCCCCTCATAAAATAAATCTATTCACCCCATAGTACTAACACTGCACTTATAACCTATACAGATACTGTCAAAGCTAGAGAATGGCAAACTAGAATCCTTACTTCTAGATTTGTCAAAAGCCTTTGACACAGTTTGTCACAGCAAACTTCTACTTCAAATGTCCTTATTAGGTTTCACTAAGACAATCCTTCTACAGTTCAAAAGCTACATATCCAATAGGTATCAGTCACTAAAATGGCACCCCACCCTCTCTCCATAGCTCCCAGTCACCACCAGTGTACCACAAGGCTCAATCCTTGGTCCCCTCCTCTCCAACATTTTCACCAATATCCTCCATCCATTCAGATAACAGGCCTCTGTAATACAGTATGTAGATGACTCCACACTCATCTGTACATCTGATAACATTAGGAATATGGCACACCTCCAAAAATTACTCAAAGCTTTAACAGGCACTAAAATACAGATTTTAGCTCACAACTCAACCCTAAAAAACTACTTTTTCTCCAACTCTTCCTCATGAAGAAACAACATTTAAACTCTTCTCTCTTGATAATGTAACTACTGAAGTCACTTCTCATAGCAAATTACGGATGATGGTGGATGATTTTAAATTCGACCTGCATATACAAAATTGCACAACAAAAACTCATCAAAAGCTAGGGATGCTTTAAACAGCCAAAGGATCTCTCACCAACACAATTAAAACTACACTTGTCACTACTTATCTTCTCCCCACACTTCTTTATGATTATCTCATCCTTTTTAACCATCATGCATCACAAAAATTAAAGCTTAAACAATGCTATAACAAAGTTGCAAAATTTACAGTAAAACCCCCTTTCAGAACCCACCACTGGATAGCACTAAAAAAAGTCTAAATTAGTTAGAATTAACGCCATCTGCTAAAATACACACAGCTACTTACCACCTATGAGGTTACCAGGCATCCATCTACTTTTCCAGCACTAAACATTCTACACAGCTATGTTCCCAGTCAGGCATTATACAATCCAATGACCAAAACATTCTGTAGGTCCACACACCTATCAAATCTGCTGGACTTAAAGCCTGGAACTCCTTACCTGTATACACCTTCTCTCCCATCTTTCAAAACCATTCTGAAAGACTTCCTAGCCAAAAGCTGGCACTGTTCCTGCTCATCATCAGGATAAACCATAACCCAACCCTAAAATGTGAATAATACCTTTTCATACTTTACACCTCCTGACTCTACCCTTCACTCACTTCCTTACTTCTATCATTTCTCACCCCTGGATTTCAATCTAAATATACCACCATAAGTTTGTTTTTCTCTCACTCCATACTGCAATTCCTTTTTGTACTGTACTAACTTACTTTTAAACTGGCTAAACTTCCTATATATATATCAAATCATTGCCATATAACCTTTACCTATTCTTAATCAGTGCTGTTATATTATGACTAATTTGGTACAATTATTTAAACTGTAGATTTTGCATTATTGTTCTTAAAAATATTTTGTAATTCTTTGAGGTATTTATCCCCAGGCCTGTACTAAAAATGTACTCCTTCCAGTCGCTCCTTCCTGGTAACCAAATGTCAATAAATAAAATAAATAAATGAACTTTGCTAGAGGAATAAGAAAGGCAACAGGATACTAACTCATGCAAACATTGTAAAACAAGGGACAACTAACCCTGAATGGGTGCTGGTTATGTCATTGGCACCAACTAGAAAACATTTTCCATTTGATAATATACAATTTTCAAGTAGCAGGCTTTCTTGCCTCCATTAGTACCTGGTGTACATCCTCAGAAAACAGGTGTCTAAAAGGAATTAAGACCCACTAATCCAGGCAGTCAAATGATGATTGATGTCCAGGTGTATCAAATACTCCTGTTCTTGTGTGAGGAGATATAGTCTGAAGGAGCTTGTGGTAACAGCCCCTAGCCATTTCCAAAAAAAAAAAAAAGAACCTGTTTGTCTGGGCTGGATGGAGTCACCACAATGATCTCGGTGTACTCCTTCTGAATCTTGAGAAGTACCCTGGATATTAGTGGAAAAGCATACAGGAACATTCTTGTCCAAGGAATAAAAAAGGCATCTGTTCCTGGCCTTTTTGCATGGAGTTCTGGAACAGAATTTTGCCTGCTGATTATTCAGACAGGAGGCAAAGAGGTCTACTTTAGGAATTCCCCACAGATGGATCAAATATTGGAAGACCTCACAATCTCGTTTCCATTTATGAGGGTCAGCCCTGGTCCTGTTCATCTTATTTGATACACAATTTTACTCTGACAGACTGAAGAACGCCTGTAGAGTGAGATTTTGCTGTGAAGCTATATACCAAACTAACATAGCTAGTCTGCAAAGGGGGGTACAACCTGACTACCCCCCTTGTTTGTTCATGTACCACATGACTGCGGTATTGTCTGCAACTACTTGAAGAGGTCCAGTGACCAAAGATGGTTCTGACATTTGAGTACCTTGATCAGGGCAAGCATCTCCTTGAGATTTATGTGCTTACATCTGTCAATGGTACCCCACACACCTTCTGCAGTTTTATCCTTCCTGAAAACCCCATGCAAACTCATATCTGTGGTACTGACTGCTTTGGAAAAGGGAAAGAGATGGAAGACCTGGATTTAAGGATATCTGTTGTCTCCACCAAAAGATTTCCCTTCTGACAACCCCCAGCACTGGGATTTGGAAAGATAAAAGTTGTTGAGGCTGGGCCAAAACAGATTCCAGATACCACTGCATCTTTCTCATGTGGAGTCTTACCAGGGGTATCATGAGAATCGCAGATTTCATGAGACCAAAAATCTTGAGGTATTCCCTAGCAGTGACTAAAGTCTGAGTAGAAGACCTTAGAAATAGATTTCAATAATGATCCATTTTTTCCGTGAAAGAAAAGCTCTAGTTGACATCAAAGGAACACAATCCAATGTGAAGGAGTCAAGAAATACTTTTGAATGTTCTTTTGACATCCCAGCATGTGTAAGACATCTCTCATGCAAGACAGACTGATAACTTGCTTATCTTTTCAGAGTGTTTTTCAAAGTATCTAAATATGGGAAAAATGCATACCCTTGTAGACTGCAATAAGCTATAATTGGAGCTAGACACTTTGGACCATCGACTGCACCAAGAGGGCTCACAAATAAGACAGAACTAATAATTAGAGCCAGATACACAAAACCTTAAGAAATATTTGATGTCTGGGTGAACAGGGATGTAATAAGCATATTTTAGGCCTAGTGTTATCAGGAGCAAGAGGTAACAAGTTGTGAAGTGACATCACTTTGAATTTGGGCACTATGACAAAGGGTAAGGAAAGAGATCCAGAATTGGTCTCTGAGCATTTTCTTTCTTTAGCACTAGGGAACATCCTCAAATAATACCAGCTCCTTATCTGGTAAGGAGGAACTTGTTCCATCGCTCCTTGGAACAGCATGTGATGAAGAACAGGTTAAACAAATAGTCTGATTTGGGGACAAAAAATGACCCAATGGAAAGGAAGAATGTTTTCCCACTGCCATCTGTAACCGTGATGAATGACTTACAAAAGCCATTTGTCTGAAACTCTTAACACAGAGAAAAATGAAGATTAAGATTTTCTGGAAGAAAAAAAAAAGGGTCCAGGTGGGAAAAGGTCTCATGAATAGTCATTCAGACTTGTAGTTTGCATGGTTTGGGGAGGTTCAACACATCTTTTTGGATCCCCTTGTCATTTCTTTTTAAACATCTGTTTTCCTTTCCACTGGGTCTTAAACTTCCATGTTTGCTACCACCAACTCAAGTAGATGGGGCCTCAGTTTAACATCTCAGCCAAAGGACAGCACACTAAGGAGTGCAGCACCCTCCTTATGCCACACTGCAAGGTCAGCAACTGATCTACCTGGTGTGGGAATAGAACCCACAGCCTTCTGCACCAAAGACAAGGGACCTACCTGTTGTGTCACTGACAGTGAAATCCATAGGATAGACTTCCATAAGCAACCCATCTTCCCTCATCATATATGCCTCCCTCACCCTTGGACAAAAAAAAAAATTCAAGGTTCTCTCTTCTCGGCAGACTCTGTCAGACAGTCTTCTGGGATGTGCAAGGTTCCCAGGCCATAGCGCATCTGAATAGGAAGTGTTAGAGAGTACAAGAGAAGCTGACTGACAGTGCAAGGGCAGCCTAAGTACATCAGAGAAGTCATCAGTCTCAAGACCATACAAGAGAGGTGAAGTTCAAGTTCCACTGCTCACCTCTCATCAAGTTCCTTTTCTTCTGTGCTTGGTGGTGGGAGCCATTGCTGGGAAATTGGACAATATTATCATTCATGTCAAATCCGAGATATGTTTTCTGGAAATATTCCAAGGATGTTAAGCCTACTCCTGTTTTAGGTGTAAAGAACAGATAAATATGATTCAAGCCAACACTGTTTTCCTCATACAAAAAAAGAATTCATGTCTGTAAAAGGAATGTCTTTCAAAAGAACATTTGTCCTGACAGACAAGAGATTTTTTTTTTAAAAATCCCTAGATGAGAAGAGAAACTACAACAGGGTACTTACCTGCCTGATGTCATAGTAGCTGCTGAAGCTGAACACTGGTACTACAAGTCACTAAGCCATCAAAAGTCTGTATATCAGCATTCTAACCTCAAGAAAGTCCTGTTTTTTGGCTTGTCTGTATGTCACTCATACTACCACATACTGTGGAAGCACACTGTGTGGAGGAGGAGGCTGAAGCTTTGTAGACCACCTGAGTAAAAAGTATTCTTGGTAGGATGCATCCCATTCAGTAATGACTGCTGAAATAGTGATTCCTCAAAAAACTTATTACTCTGTCTCCAGTTTTTCTAACAAAGCACAATCAACGTCTCCTGCACTCAATCCACCACAAAGAAATATGCTAAGAACAATTATGGGAGGTCCAAGCAGAAAAACATGTTCTCACAGACACACACTAAGCAGAGATCTGGGCATCCTCTCTAAATATAAATCAGCTTCGAGATTACTGCACCTCAGGGAAATCGTAATTTTCCTTTCAGTGACCTTTCTTGTACAGAGTGCATGTTCATATTCCACTTCATTCATCAGTGTCAGAATAACTACCTGCTGTGGGCAACATGTAAACCTGTAAGTTTAGAAGTCTAAAGTCTGTCACTTGTCTTACCTAGACTACCCTCTTCTTTGTACCACTCCATCACTCATCCTTGACCTTTCATTAAATTCCATTAGTTTCTTAACCTGCTACCCATGTCTAGCTTAAAAACTCTTGTCTAACTTAAAGAAAGGCAGGGACCTCCGCCTCCCTCAGCTCATAGTACAGTTTGTATTTTCTCTCCATCTGTATGCATCATCTTTGGTTACTCAGGTTTCCTTCCAGAAACATGCCAACACAGGGTCAGACATGGACAGTTCAGAGTACTGAAGAGATCCTACATGTATTCATTACAGCTATCCAAGACAAACTACACTAATGAAGCCAGATATCACAAAAAATTATTTCTGTTTTCAGCACATACAGATATTGCTCTCAAGTTGGATTAAACACAAACAAGCCAAAGATAAGGCTAACAAAAATACAAAGTCATTCACATTTGCCAGCTCCAGGTATACACATCCATGGTAAACAGAACAGATATCCAACTGTTCTTTGGCACTGAAGATGTTCATATGTGTATATGTATGAATTACAAACAAATTAATCAAAGCCCTTTCAGCTGAAACTAAAATGGGCCTGATAGTGAAGGCTTTATAATTTGACCAAGGTTTGTTAAGGTCAGAGTTGGTTGTAATAATTACAGAGATGTACTGGGCACAGCCCCCTGGACATGTGGCTGTGAACCGGACAGTTCCAACAGCTCTCATTCTTTGTTAATTTTGACCAAGTGAGCTTCAGTTAATTTGGCTTCAATGAACTATCCTATATCTGCCTACATGCATCAAATAGATTAAATCTATGTTCATAAATCCGAGAATTAAAATGACCAAAGCAGAAAATGATAAAAATGGGGTACAGTATCACAGCAAATACAAAGGAAGTCAAATATTGTATTATGCAGTATACAGAATAGCCTGTCTCATGTCTCAGATAGATAAACTCCAGCAGCACACAGACAACTTCAAAGGGTGACCTCAAATTAAACTAATATCGGTAACTTTGCTGTGCAGCATTACTTGAACTTCCAACTGGCCATGAAGTGTGGCACTGTCTGAACAAACAAAATCATGTCTACCTTTCTCTAAACAAGAAAGTTCAGATCCAATAAAAAAGTATATACAGCAGACTGGAAAAATGCTGCCACATGCATTTTTCTGTTTCTAGTAAATGATGTTTTTAATTTCAGGGCTTTCTAAACAAGTTGGGATGTCTACTTTTGCTGAAAAAAGTGAATATAGACACTCTGTCTAAACAAAACTATACTGTAGTATAGCACAGGAAACTGTGTAGTATCACCCTCAGCAATAAATATTGACTCAATCCAGCTGATTCTGGCAACTTTTCTGAACATATCTGCCAATACCCGTTTACACAATTTACCACAAAGGTCTGAATGACAATCAATTCAGTTGGAAAGGTTCAGCAGAGCTGAAGTCGCATAAACCAGGAAACGCATTTAGTGTTTGATAAAATAACTTCACTAGTATAAATCCTTTACAAAGGATAACTCTCTCCCTTTTGTGTATTTTGTCCACTTCCTTGCATTTCATTTTTTTTAATAGCACTTGGCCACCATTGAGGAGTTGGGAATTGCAGAGTTTTAAGACTGCAAGATTACTTTCCATTCTAAACTACTGGGTCTTGCAAGCCACAACAAAAAAAAGACATAACTTTACAAGGTACTCTAAAATGCAATTTTATTATAACAATTAAATAGAGATTTTTCCTTTTTTTTTTAAAAACTAGTTTCACTGTAACATCCGTTCATTCTCTTGGCTTTCATTTTTTTTAGTTATTAGAGGGTTGTTTCACTGCAATTCCCATCATGAATAATTCTCTTTTTTAGTAAAAATTAACATTTACTGTTACTTTATCATCCTTTTTGTACCTTAACATTTTTATCATATTTTAATATCAAAAATACTGTATATTATCAGTACAATCTAAATCTGTGTGTGTTGCTGTGGTCCCTGTGACAGTGTGCGTGCACTTCCTTTCATTACATAAGCAGGGATCACGGTTTTGCTTTAGTGTGAATGCCCAAAGCTGCTGAGATTCAAAGATGTAAAGGTGGGAATGTCAAGTAAATTAAAGGACAGTCAGAACAAAAGACAGTTCAAATAAAAACTGAAAAAAAAAAGTGCAACACAGTGATGTTCATTAGAAGATCAGAAATCTGGAAACAAAAAGACTATGAGCAAGATAAAATATACTAAAGGTATTAAAAGTGATGACCAAAATTAAAGTCAGTAATATATTTAGTTTAATACGTAAAACAGCATAACTCAGGACACTGAATACAAGCCAACTAGTAGAGGGAACAATTTTTTAAGCAAGTCAGATAATGAAGGGGAATGCACAAAAATAATAGATGGAGAGAGAATATAGATCATACCCTTCCTGGATAATTCAGGTGACATGGACAATCCAATAGATTAACAGACAAGTATATCTGCTCAAATGAAGAGCAGTTGTATAGATCACTTCAGTCTTTCAGATTTCATAATCCCAGTTTATAAAGGTCAGCTACTGCTGACTGGCATTTTTTTTTTATTTTTTTTTTTACATTGTGCATAGCCAAGACTAAATATTTTATATCCAGTGAGATTCCCTATTTAACTTTTGGGTGAACTAGTCCACTGTGAGGGAAGGGCATGGTGGGTTTCTGCCTAAACTGTTGATTTCATCTGTAATTTCCTGTTTGCTATCCAGGGGCAGTAAACATTAGACCACAGAGCCACATCCAAATTAGATACAACCACAAGTATGCTTTAATTAGAATAAAAAGATGCTGCTTGGAATTGACAGACTAAGTTAAATTAAAAGTTTAAACAGTTTAAAGGACAGCTATGGGGATAAATTAAGAAGTGTTTTGGCTCATGCCAGAATGTCATTGTGGGGGCAGGCATTCTAACTTATAGTGGGGTTAGAATAAATTATAAAATAATGCTAACTACTTACAACTATCCAAGGCAAGTGATCAAAGTTCTGTCAGTTTTAATGTAAGCCTGCAGCTTGCCTTTTAATAAAATGAAAATTCAGTTAATTTTTAGCATGATGCACGTTTAAACAGACATCAATTCAGAACGCATACATTCTTCCCCATTAAGTATATTTTACACCCTAAAAAAAAAAATCAAAATAATTATGCACATTAAAATTGCATTGCTAATGTCTATGAAACAAGCAGATGTATCAGTTTTACAAATGAGATGTGATTCTTTACTTGGTAAAAAAAAGCTGTAAGAAAGAATAGTTTATTAAATTATGTTCTCATTGGTGTGGACATTAGCTTTTTTCCAATGGGATATTCTCCCTTTCAGCCTTAGAGTTGCTGCTTTTTTATTACTGTAGTTGTTCTAGAAGGCAGAGCCATGTGTGACATTAGTCCTGCTTCTAGCCCACATCTCTCTCTCTCGCACTCGTACCCATCACAAAATTAAACTAGTTTTTGGCTGCTTACCCTGCGGGGTAAGCAACCCAGGCTCTGATAGAAAAATAGGGTTTCTATGACTGTACATATGCTATTTCTTGAAAGTGTTATGTTCATAAATTGTACTCCAACTTTGTATTTTAACCTTAACTATCTTACAACATGTTTCCTAACTGTCTTTACCATGTGAACTCTAACCTACCACTAATTACCATGTGCAACTCTTTATTCTGTTACTGTATGGAGCTTTTCTTCCCAGGACTCTGCTGAAAACTGACACTAGTGGCCCAGCTGGACTATCCTGGTAAACAAATGTTAAATAAATAAATAAATAATAATACTAATGTCCAATTAGGGACAGGCCCGGGGTTTATCACTTGCTGAGCAGGGCTCTGATCTAGTGGAGTGTGAGGGGTGAACTGTCTCTAAGTAGCCAGAGTGTGTAGATGCTAGAAGCAATCATCATATGCATCCAGTTATATCAAGTTATAGGCTACTAGGTAGCTCTATAAGCTATATGTCCTACTGTGTAAGCTTGCAACAGTCAAAGGGGTTCAAAGGCAACTGACCTGCGCAGCAGGAAACTGTACCTCCAGATGTGATGTATTCAACTTCCCCTACCTCCTTATAAATAAGAGTATTAAGCCTAGCCATTCCTCCCTTTCCCCAAATCAGTAACAGTAGGTGTCCAAGTTGCTAAATGAACTCAGGTCAGCCATGTAAGTCATACTTTTTTATGCTAGTGGAGCTGGCAGTGGTGTGAACACAAGCTGAAGAACTATTACAATGAGGAGGTTGCTGGTGTTGAATATAATGTTGTCATCTCTTTCCATTGCCTACAGTTTTACTTGGTTTTGGTGCAATGTTTGTCAAAGCAAGAATGAAAACTGGATGGATAACATGACAGGCCTGGAGTGATTTTAGGTTTCATAAGCCCAGGATAACTAAAGAAGATAAAAGCTGAAAAACCACTGGATATGAAAACAGCTTTAACTACTGAATTTTCATCCCTAAGAGAAAGGACATTTTGCACCAAAGAGGACTGATGTGCTACAGGACAAAGTGGCTGGAGTACAAGTGAAAAATGAGAGTTCGGTAGCAGCAGGAAGGAGTGGTCATCACTGATCCCAGGAAGTGTAACATGAACTTTATGAATTGGCTTTGAAAGTCAAAGACCTTAGAAAATGAGTCAAGAAGTAGTAAAGGAGTTCTCCAAATTATAGTGAGAAATAATACCTTAACCCTGTTAACAGCTGAGCTTACTAAGATGTTAAAGATGTCTCTGCATTTCCTATATCATTAACAGGGTACATACTGAATATACATGCAGTCTATAATTTTCTGAACTTTCAAAAGTGGGAAAACATTCTGTTGGCTACTTGAAGAATAGGTCCACTACTAACCGGATGGTGAGCAGGAGGTGTGCTGAATTTGGTAAAAACCTATACAAGGGAAAAATCTAAGCCATATGATCCTCACAAAGAGGATCCTAGGCCTTAAACACTTGGCCTATATGGACAGACACAAAAAACACCAACTATTCTCTGTCACTTAGAGGCGATCTCTGCTCGACTTACAAAGCCATGTCTGACCCAGCTCTGTTTGAAATGCTACATCAAAAGAAATCCCAATCCCTCTACACCACACACTCCAGAGACCTCAATCTCATTACCACAATTAACAGAACATGCTGGAGGGACAGGGTCATAACCCAGAAAGTGCACATGCTATGGAATAGACTTTCCCATACATGTCAAGCAGAGCACCTCACTGACCCTCTTCAAGAGGGGTCTTGATAAGTGGAAGGGAAACCAAAAATTCACCCCGGGGATAACTCAAGTGGCTCTACTTGACACAGGCACTGGGCACCAAGGTCAGGTGGCACTATGCCAGGGAAATCCTATGGCTAGGCTTGTAAAGGCCCCAGGGCCATTAGCCTAGTACACACCTATGAACATATGAACATGTGAGGTGGCCATGAATGGTGAGAATTTTAGGATTTTCCGGCATGGCTTTAGAATTCTATCAAATATTGCAATTCCTAAAAACAAAAGAAATGATACGGAAAGGATAACTGGACTTAACCATCCCAGTGTCTAAATTTTGACTTAATTTGGAGGCTGTTAGATCAAGTGTCTGACTAAAAGTTAAGGTAGCCCTATGCCTCACCACTGGTGTAGAGGGATAAAGCCCTATCTGTGGCATAGGTTACCTGAATTCAGTTAGCAACATGGGTGCTTAAAAATAAGGTAGCGAGGATGGGCTTGGCCATCATGTTGGGAAGGGGGGCTGCTGGCATGTTCAGCATCTCTCTAATATAGCTCTAGTTGATGCTTGAGCTGATATGACACTGGGACTAAAGACAGGATGAAAGATGAGGCATGACCAAACAATGGGCCATGGCAGGGACAAGCACTCAAAGATGACATTTATCACCCACACAGTCTGATGTTGATGTCGGTATGCTGACGGAGGGAGATAGGGTGCACAGAAAATCCATCACAAAGCTACAGTATATTAGCTTCCAACCTGGCCAGTCTCACCACGAAGTACCACAGCAGGTCCTGAATTTAGGACCATGGACATGCAGGAGGCACAGTCCATGAGAATATCTTCCAGCATGGCTTTGGAATCCTATCAAAAAATGTGATTCCTAAAAACAAAAGATATGTTAAGGAAGAGATAACTGAACTTAACCATCCCAGATTAGGGGCATTGGGGAAAAAAAAGAATCATAAGATGCTGGCAAGGGAAGCCTGAAGTCAGAAAGAAAGCCCTGATGGAAGAATCCAGAATTTAGAGTGCACCAAGAAGTTCTATTGAAATTAACAACTATCAGACTGCTTAGAGTAGCTGGGCCTAAGGAGAGGCACAGAGAAGCCAGTGACAAAAACGAGGCAGTGCAAGTGACCACTTACACTGAGAGCAGGTCTTTTGGAAACTGGTTCCCCTCAGTGTAAGCCTGTTTATAGATGGCCCTTACACAGAAGTAACCACCACTGAGAGCAAGTCTGTCAGAATAAGGGTAGATTTGACAAAGAGCAACTCTTCTGGAATGTGGCCCTTGAGTGTGAAGAGGGATGAAAAGCTGGGCTAAGAGAATGACCGTGAAGCCTAGATGCTACCCAAAAAGACTAAATACTGTGAAGGGTTTAGTATGGTTGGCACTACTCTCTTAAATTTAAAAACAAATGGCCATGAAAGAAACTGTGGGTATATACGTGATTTAGAAAAACAGAATGTGAAAGCTGAACTTCTGATGCACCGCTGGATGCAGTGGTGTTATTTGGGCCTTCCTCTTGCCGAGGATCACAAAAACTGATGAAATCTGTCTGAATAGTGGTAGTGTTATCGGGAGTCTTTTTTTAATGGCAAGATGTAGGGGATGGGGTTAGGGTTAGCATGTGTTAGATAGTTAGGCAAAGAGGCTTCACCTTCCCAAAACAATACCACTACACAAAACACCTGGACACACAACAGACACAAAAACACTAAATCTATCCAGTAACTTAGCATTTGCTTCTAATCTTAAACTGCAGAATCTCAAACATATACTGCTACCATCTAGGCCCTTACTCTAATACACACATTTTCATCTCCTAATGCTGGAAAATTTCACTACATCCCAAAGTGGCAGTCTCTAAGAATAAAAACACCTTCCTACAGCAAACTGTGCATTCAACAAAATGTACATTTAATTAAACACATACTGCACACATTTGCTAAAATGACTGATCATCTGCCAGTATCCTACATATGTCACAAATGAAAGCAAAAGAAATGTAATTGTAGTATAAAAACTACATATGTGTTATAAAAAGCAAATCAATAACACCCTGGCAGGAGGCCTGTATTCCCTTATACATGTGAAAGTACTGTACCTTTCCCATATCCCTGATAATTTATATGTCATAACTTAGGAAAGCAAAGGGAAGTGCATTTTGTTTTTTGTTTTAATCCAAAACCAGTTAACTTTTTTACATTTTTTATTTATTTTTATTTATACATTTGTTTATGGTCCTATTGGGACAGTGCCCATTTTCAGCAGAGGTCAGGGGATAAAAGATCCAGCCTAAGCTTACATACAAAATTATCAAGTAATATAAATTACAGACAAAAAATGAGTGTCAACAAATTTACAGGATAAAAATGTAGAAAAAGACATTAAACACTTGAATATAGACAAATATATGGCTGAACTTGTACATGTGGAGGAACATAACATCAGTTAAAAAATTAAGTAGGGAGAATCACTTAGACCAAGTAGTGCATAGTCCATAATATTTCATTGGTGTGAGCTGCAGCTAAGAATGTAACTACTTAGAGAAGTAGTGTTGTTAGAAGGGATATGTTAGAGTTAGTACATTTAGCCAAATTGTAGAAGTAAAGCTAAGTTAATAATTAACCTGGAGTGTTACATGTGCAAAGCCAGGATTCAAATTAAGCATCTTCTGAGAGATATTTTGAAATGATTAAGATTGCTTATGGATCTATTATGTGGAAGGGTATTCCAATTTTTAGCAACAAAGAGTAAAGAGAGTCGCTAGCTGTGTTGGATACTTTGGTTACTTGAGTAAGTCCTTGTTAAATGATCGAAGACTATGAATGTTATGGTAGGGTTGTGGAAGACTTTTTAGAGAAGTTACATTGTCAGGATTGTGCATTATTTTGTGAGCCATTATTAACTGGTTATAGTTCATAACATGAGGTAGTTCCAAACAAGAAAGATTTTCTAGACACTGACAGTGATGGGTTGAATGTGTGAAATCTGTTGCAAATTTGGCAATCTTATTGTAACATGATTCTAATTTACTTAGTTCGGACTTTTTGAGGTTGGTAAGTATGGGGGATGCATATAAGCGTGAGGAGAGAAGGTGGGTTCTAGCTACGGCTAATCTTAGTGTCCGTTAAGAATTTTTTTGTTTCTATACATTGCTCCCATTTTCTTGTGAACCTTTTTGATTGCGTTAGAAATGTGTATGTCAAATTTTAGTCTGGTGAGTCAATTATGATGCCTAATAGTTTTGTTTGGGAATCTGGGACAATCCTTGTATTATTACTGACAGTGATATAAAAGTTAGCTGGGCGGTTAGTAGATTTAGATGAGTGAAAGTTCATAAGTTTAGTTTTATTAGGGTTGAGAATGAGTTGAGAGTCTGCTAACCACATTTTACTCAGAGAAGGCTTTTTGTGTGACTGTAAGAAGTGGAGTTATTGTGGATGCTGCACATCTGAGGGTTGAATCGTCTGCATATTGCATGATAGATGCTTGAGAGGAGGCAGTATTAAGATCATTTATGAATATGCTGAAGAGGAGGGGCCCTAGGATTGAACCCTGAAAGACTCCTGCTTCCATTTCACAGCTTGCTGGTGGCTAGATAGATAACTTTGAAACCAGTTAACAGCATCAGGGTTGATATTAAGATTATTCAGAGTGGACAGTAACGTAGGATGGGAAATGGTATCGAATGCAAGACTGAAGACACTATTTTGCCATTGTCTCTGAATTTATTTATAGTATTAGTGAAACTTAGAAAAGCTGTAGTAGTGCTATGATATGGTTGGAATCTATGCTGTGATGATGAGAGGAGATTATTGTTTAGAAGGTGTTTAAGAAGCTGAAAGTGGATACATCTTTCCAGAATTTTAGAAAGTGGTGAAAGTATAGCAATGACCGGTAGTTTTTTAGTTCTGTTGAATTGCCTCTTTTGTGTAATGGTGTAATGTATGCAATTTTCCAAATAGCTGGACACACTGTTCTGCTATACAGCGGTTTATAAGTATTGACACAGGGAAGGCAATAACATCTGCTGTTAATTTAGATATTCTGCTGGCAAGTTATCTGCTGCCAGTGAAGTGGGTTTCAACTTCTTTAATAGTTGTGCAATAGTTTGTTTTGGGACAGTGTGAAATGAGAATGGATCTACAATATTGCTTGGATTGTGGGGTATTGGCATTGTGGGAGACCTGCTATTCTTAGTCAGTGCTAAAATACTTTCAGTGAAGAATGTTAAATTGTTCAGCAATATTGTTTGCGTTATCAGG
This sequence comes from Protopterus annectens, assembly GCF_019279795.1. Classification (NCBI taxonomy): domain Eukaryota; kingdom Metazoa; phylum Chordata; order Ceratodontiformes; family Protopteridae; genus Protopterus; species Protopterus annectens. Next base: position 411,335,657 of record NC_056750.1, on the reverse strand, counting down.
TAAGTTGGAGGGGGAGTTGTGGTTTGGCCAGGATGAAGTATGTTACTGACTGTGTCACAGAACATTTATGGATTCATCCTGTATTTCCAATATAAATTAGAAAAGTAGTGTTGTTTGTCTAGTTTAATTTGATGTTTGGCACTGTTTCTAAGTTGCTGGCAAATTAAACGGTTTTGGAGGGATTTATTTTTAGCCCAAGTTTGCCATGCTTTGTCCCTTTGTTTTAGGAGGGTACGAGTCTCATGGGTTAACCATGGTGTTTAGTTGGCTCTGACATGAACTGTTGTTGGAGGTGCAAATCTGTTTAGAATAGTAAGGAAGGTGTCATTGAAGTGTTATACAGCAGCATCCAAGGGCAGTTGCTTAAGAGGAGTCCAGTCAGTATTTTCAGGAACATTAAGTAGAATCTGTAATTTAAATTTTTTTGTAATTACAAACTTGGCGGAAGTTGATTAGTTTAGTAGGATTACTGTGATTAAGTAGGTTCCAAAGTGGTCACTTAAGTGATCTGAGAGACACCCTGTTTGGTAATGCTGGGGATTATTAGTTAATAACTAGTCCAAAATAGATCATCTGTTTTCTTGTCAATTCTAGTTGGGAGAGAGGCTTATGTAGTTATGCGGATTGTCAGTTACATGTCATCCAGTCTGTGTTAAGATCTCCTGCAATAATGGTTTCCTGTGATATGGCTTTTGTGACATTTTGGAGAATATCAACTGTACTGGAATTATTTCCTGGAGGGATGTAGAGGGATATATATATATATATATATATATATATATATATATATATATCCAAAAAGCGAATATGGCACAATGCTCCAATCACAGTACTGTAAACCAAGTAAAAGGAGCACCGGAGACCACGTAGTTCAAGCACGAACAGTTTATTAGCAAATCCACACCACGGACATAACACCAAAACACATTCACGGTCCACAGTTCCTTATATGTTTTCATCACCAAATAACCATCAGATGTGATACAAGCTACTGCACAGTCGATCACAAATCAATACATAATTGAATCCAGAGCTTATCTAAACAATTATGTATTGGTTTGTGATAGACTTCACAGTAGCTTGCATCTCATCTGATGAAATTATTTGGTGACGAAAACGTATAAGGAATTGTGGAACGTTAATGTGTTTTGGTGTTATGTCCGTGGTGTGGATTTGCTAATAAACTGTTCGTGCTTGAACAACGTGGTCTCCGGTGCTCCTTTTACGTGGTGTGCACATATATATATATATATATATATATATATATATATACACATACACACACACACACATATATATATATATATATATATATATATATATATATATATATATATGTATGTATGCTCTGGTTTAGTCATAATCTGGTTATGAGTAGCTCTGCATTATTAATGTTAGTAATACTTCTGTTTACAGGTTATCAGTTGAGCGTGTTCTTAAAAAGAATTGCTACACCACCTCCCTTTTTTCTATTCTATCAGCTCTTAGAATATTGTAACCAGATGGGGTTATTTCTATGTCTTGTATATGTGGTTTCAACCAGGTTTCAGTAAAGATGGTAATGTCTGGTTGAAAGGGAGAGAGTTGCATGAAGTTCGTGCATTTTCTTGAGCATACTTCTATGATTTAGGTTTAGTAGTAGTACTTCAAAATTTTATATGGAGTAGGTAATTTGATTTGCAATGGGGAGTTTAATGAAATCATGTGTTCGGGACCTGGGTTTGGGTGGATATCACCACTAAGCATAAGTTTGGCTGCTATGTGACTGAGCATCTGAAAAAGTTTGAATAGTTTTTTGTGGGTTTTAAAGGAAATATTATGGAGGCTTTCATTTGTAAAGAGTATTCAGTGATGTTTCCGGTCTGTGAGTGTGGCTATAAACAATGATGGGGACACAAAAGCTATTAGTGTTGTTAGGGTAGGTTATTAAATGTTGTTGCTTGATTTATATACAGATTGTCTAGTTGAAAATAAGTGGTGAGGTTAGATGTAATCGTGAGGAATAAAGTTAATGTAAGACCATGTACAAACATGATAGTCTGTGTTTGATAAATTATTTGAAAAATGATCAGTATTGAGGAAAGATAAATTCTTGTTTACGGTATTGGTATATTACAACGTCATTTCTTCAAGAATAGGAGTTATGTATGAAATGTTTGGGGTGTTTGCCAGGTATGTTTCTATTGGGTAGTCATAGCAATAATTTTTTGTCTGAAGAAAACATCTTGGAATGTATACTTTACACTTGGCCCATGCTGTGGTTATAGGGGCTTCAGATCCCTGGTTAAAAAAAATGCACCATTAACTTTTTTCTTTTTGAAAGTTGTGGTTTTGCCAGTATTCATTTCCTACAATCATAAACTATGCTTTAATTTCTGTCATTGTAAATGAGGTTTGGTTACTAAAATTTCCAGTCTTTTGCTGTGTGACATACATCCTAGTGACTATAAGGTATTGTTACATCTCCTTTCAGCCAGCCCATCATTTTTTTTTCTGCTTTGGATCTACACTGCGGTGGTGGTGCTGCAGTAGCGTCATTGCCTCACAGTAAGACGCTGTCTGGTTCGATTCTCAGCTAGAGTGTCTTCTGCGTGGAGACATGCGTGAATGGGCGTACCTTAGTTGAAGGTTGTGTGTCAGGCCTGGCAAGCCAGTACATAAAAATCAACTGCCAATCATTAGCGGACCGGAGTTCTGCTGTGGCGACCCCTAACTGGAAAAAGCCAAAAGACACAAATCTACAACATAATAAACTGCTACATCAAAAACTTTTTGTTCTACAAATGGATGTTTTAATACAAACTAGAACACAGCTCTTACTGGCAGCACATTTTGAATCATTACGTTTGGGTTATTACATCAGAAAAAAATTATTGCTATGACTACCCAACAGAAACATACCCGGTAAACACCCCAAACACTTCATACTGGACATGAACTTCACAAGATTACGCAGGAAGCCTTTTCATCTGTAGAAAACTGGCCATCTAATGCCCAGTTATTACTCAACCCGAGCAAGACTAAACTCATTATCTTCCAACCCACTAAATCTAACCCAATTATCCCCCACTTTAACATTCTAGCATAGGACAATACTGTCATCTCCCAAACAGAACACACCAAACTACATGGTGTTGAGATTGATAATCTCAGATTTGACACACACATTTATCTTGCCATAAAAAAAGTTCACAAAAAAAGCTAGGTGCATTGTACAGAAACAAAATTCCTCACCACGACAGCCAGAATTTCTGCTGCCAATTCCCTAATCCCCACTTTACACTGCCTCTCCTATATTTACCTACCTTACACAAACACACCTAAACAAGCTCAAAGCTTGCTACAATAAAATTGCTAAGTTTGCCACTGATGCATCTTATCGCAGCTACCACTGTAACTCACTTAGAGAACTTGACTGGTTTTAACTCCCTCAACTTCTTCACCTGAATCAACTCTCCCTTGCTCACAAGTTAGTAAACCATCCTCTTAAAGTCCCATCCCTTCAAGAGGTTCTCCAGCCCTACTGCTCCACTAGACCTCTATACTCCACCAGCAAAAATCAACTAGTGACCAAACCCCAGAACTCAGCAGGAGAAGCACTATTCTCCTGTGTCATATTCAGATTATGGAACAATCCCCCCTCATAACCACACTACCTTCTTGCAATCAGTTCAAGACTGCACTAAAAACTCACTTAGAAATTCTCTGGTTGTGCCCATGCACCAATCCCGATTAGTAACCCTCCTTTTATCTCCCCTTCCTCTCCTCTCCCCTAGCCACCATGCCTCACACCATCTGATCATTGCATTCCTACCTCTGCAGGCTCTGGTTCACCCTTTACCCTCCCCTTCCCTCCTCACTCAATCTCTCGGACCTGTTCCAATATGCTTAACTATCTCACTTCATCTCAACTCCAAATACATATCCAACTGACTTACACCTAGCTTCCTCTCACAACCACATAATACTACTCAGTCTCCTCTTTTACTCCTCTATCTTCCCCTTCCATCCCATTATCCCTTCTAGCTTGTTCCACCATCGTGTGGACCTTCTGCTTTATATCTAATTGAATTTAGTGCAATATTTGTATACAAGATTTAGGTATAGGAGTTTAGAACAATATCTGTTTGAGCTTAGTACTATCTGTATAGACATCCTACATTTATTCCTAGCCTTTAGCTAGATATTGGTATATCTGTTCATTACTGTGATTCATATTGTATGTATAGCTAATATTTGCTGCAGTTTGTATTATTTGCTATTGTATGTATATTCAATTGTTCTTCATGTACTCTGCTGCTCATGAATTGTTCTGTGGAGCTTTTTTCCACGGCCCCCACTACAAAAGGACCTGTGTCCAGCTGGAATTTCCCAGTAAACAAATGTAAATAAATAAAGTATGTCTTTGCCGGTGAATGAAACCCTGGTGCACAACCAACACAAGCACTTTCTATGTACTACTAGAAGTAAAATGCTACATTGACTTAATATATTGTTTTGTTTGCTGCAGGAAGATGAATGAAAACTAGTATGACTTCACTACTTCATCATACACCTGAAAGATGTTAAGTTTTTGTCACATTTTATTCTTTACATTCAAGCAAGATTAAGGAGTATACATGTTATTGTTCAAATGACTTTCTTTAATGTACCTCAAATCCTCTAATGTAAACTGTTTCAGTTTTATATTTTATTCCTGAAAACTGCAGTCAGTATATGACATAAAATTATTTTCAGACAGAGCTAGGTGACCCAAGTTTAGGTTCACTGTTAAGCAATTTTACCATGTTACTATTTCATGTATACATACTTATATAATAAAACCAACAGATAGAAATGTGAAACTTTTTAACTGAAATAATGCACTAATAGCCTTGTGCTCAACAGGAGCACCCACTTCCAGTGCAGTCCTACACAAGAAATTTGCACAGATGCTACATAATAAGTTATGTACTCACCATAACGTTCCATGCGAGTTGTTCATCTCGCCTTCATTCTTTACTGATGGGGTTCAGAGCCTATCCATCGGCTCCGGTACGGCCTTTTGCAAAGCTCGAGGTTTACCAGCAGCTCGAGGCCAAGTACCTTATCCCATGAGGCACTAAGAATTACCTCAGATCTTGTTTGCTGCGTGTACTATAACCATATAACTGAGCTATCCTCCCAAGGAGAGGAAGAACTGAGCAACCAGGATGAGACCAACCTCTAGGTCAACTATCAGCCAGGAGGGAGGGACATAAGAATGAAGGTGAGATGAACAACTCACATGAACGATAGCGTGTGTACATAACTTCTTAATGTGAAGTTGTTCAATCTCGCCGTTCATTCTTTACTGATGGGTAGCATCCCCAGCACCATCAATCTCGGGTGACTCACGAGAGTACATTCTTCAGAAACATAGACCCAAAGGAAGCCCTGTCCCTGGAGATCTTATCAACTTTGTAATGAGTGATAAAAGTATAAGGTTTAAACTAAGTGGCTGCAGCACAAATGTTATCAATGGGCAATTTGGCTTGGAATGCAGAAGATGTAGAAACTGCTCTGGCTGAGTGAGGTTTAATCTTGTGTTGTAAACGCATATTAACAGCTGAATAAACAGAGGTAATACAATCAGATAGCCATTTAGAAAGAGTTGCTTTAGCCACTGGCCTACCTTTTCTGGCTTCAGAGAATGAAACAGAGCTGGTCCGATTTCCTGAAATCTTTTGTTCTAGCCAAATAAAATCTGAGCTGCCTGTGAACATCAAGTTTGTGCAGCATATACTCCAATTTATTGGAATGATTAGGGAAGAAAACTGGTACCTCAATGACTTGTTTGATATTGGATTCTGAACAAACTTTGGGCAAAAAAGAGGGGTTAGTCCTAAGAGATACTCTATCAGCATGGAAGATTAAATAAGGAGGGCTGATAAATAAAGCTTGAAGTTCTGACACTCTGCGGGCAGACGTAATAGCTACCAGAAATATGGTTTTCCACGACAAGTATTAGAGATCACAAGATGATGCTGGTTCAAATGGGGGGAGAATTATGAGACGGCATAAAAATTTAGATTCCAAGGAGAATAAGGAGTTTTCATTGGAGGTTTCATATGAAATGTCCCCTTGAGAAAGGGCTTGGATAACTTGTGGGACATTATGTTTAACCCATCAGTTCTGAGATGAAAGTTAGATATAGCCACTAACTGAACCCGAACTGTTGTGGCTGCTGCTCCTTTATTAAACATCATAGTCAAGAACTCTAATATGGATGTCAAGGGGGCTTGGTAAGATCAATGTTCTGCGCAGAAGCCCATATGGAAAATCTCTTCCACTTACTAAGATATAACCTTCTAGTGGACAGCTTATGAGAAGACAAGAGGATCTGTTTCGTCTCAATGGAAAGATTATGAAGCCTGGCTATGAAGGGAACTGGAGCAGCCAAGCAGTCAGCTTCAGTGACTGCAAGGAAGGATGGAGGTCCCCCGACGGATGCGTCAGAAGGTCTGAAACTGGGTCCAGAATCCATGGATCCTCCAACAGATGATGAAGAAATAGGAACCAAATATGAAGAAGCCAATGAGGGGCTATAAGAATGATGATCCTTCCCAGAGAGTTTGCTTTCTGTAGAAGTCTGGGTATCAACAGGATGGGAGGAAATGCATAGAGGAGACCTGAGGGCAAATCATGTACGAGTGTGTCTCTCGGGGCTTCTCCCGGAGATAGGATCAGGGCAAAGTAGCTTCTGCATTTCATGTTGATGTGGCTGGCAAAAAGGTCGCAGCAAGGCTGGCCCCATTTGCGGAAAATCCTGTCCGCAATCTTTTTCTTGAGGGACCACTTGTGCGGCAACAAGATTGTCCTGCTCACCTTGTCTGCTATTACTTTGGATCTCCCCAGGATGTGCATTGCCAACATAAAGCACTGGGAGGAAACAGCCCACTGCCAAACTTTGAGGGCTTCTCGGCAAAGGGGGTAAGACTTTCTTACTTGAACAAGCAAGGGGGAACAGACTACTGACATATTGTTCATCTTAACTGCAATCGTTCCTAGGGGAAGAGAGTCCTGGAAATACTGCAACCCCAGAAGTACTGCTCTCATCTCCAGAACACGGATATGCAAATGTGACTCTTGATCCATCCATGTGCCTTGGGCAGTCTCTCTCTGAAAATGCTCCCCCCACCCTATCAGGGAAGTGTCCATGGTCACAGTGGCTACTGGAGGGGGTAGTACAAAGGGACGTCCTATGGTTACATGAAGAGACGTCAACCACCACTGGAGATCTTTCTTGCAAGAGTTCGTAATTAAAATCGTGTGACTCATTGGAAGTTCCTGATAAGAACATTGCATGAACAACAGCCATTGAAGAATCTGCAAGTGCATCCTTGCTAATGGTATGGCCAGGACTGCTGTAGCCATCAAACCCAATACTTTTAGAACATCTGCGCCTGGTGCTCTGTCTTTCGACATCAATGTGCCAACATCCTGACGAAGAAGAAAGACTCTCTCTATTGGTAGTTTTAGAGTGGTGGTTGAGGTGACTAACTCTGCCCCTATAAAAATGATATGCTGCGATGGCGACAACGCAGTCTTTTCTAAGTTGACTGTACTGCCTTATTGATTGCAGTGTGTCAGAGTGTATTCCTTTGCCTGAAACAGGTGATGCCTGGTGGTGGCAGTAAGGAGCCAATCGTCTAGGTATGGAAACACCTAGAATCCTAGATGCCTCAGGTGAGCTGTGACCACTGCCATGCATTTGGTGAACACTCTGGGGGCTGTACTGAGACCAAAGGGCAGGGCTCGAAATTGATGATGATTGGCTCCCAGCCAGAAAAGCAGGTGATCTCTGGATGGCCTGGCCATTTTTATGTAGTAGTACGCATCCTTGAGATCTATCGAGCACATCCAATATAGACTGTAGCATGACCATCCGGAACTTCTCTTTCTTCACAAATTGGTTGAGTTTGCTGAGGTCCAAAATGTGTCTCTTGTGCCCTGTTTTCTTTGGAACCAAAAAGAACCTTGAGTAAGTTCCGAATCCTGCTTGGTCTGCTGGGACTGGCTGAATTACTTTTTTCTAGCAACTTGTGGACCTCTACAGTTGCTTGTTCCCTGTAACTGGGTGAAAAGTCCGGGATTCTCCTTGTGGGCCGGGGGGATGATTCTTGTGCGTGTGGGGGGTTGGTGAAAGGTATAAAGTACCCTCTGGAAATTGTACTTTATATCCAGACACCTGGCAAGAAATAAAACACAGCTGGGTACAAAGATAAGCGACCCCCGACTGCCTCCAGAGCAGGACAGTGAGGCCTCCCTTTCAGGAGCGCTGGTAGAATTGACCAGAGAAGTGATCTCTGTCACCCTGATGTTGCAGACCCCCTCTGCCGTGAGGGTGGCATCTTCCATTACCCCCCCCTGCCCCTAGAGGGAGAGGGTTCACCATGTGTGTCCTGAAAGGCTCTTTGGGATTTCCAGAACCACATCTTTCCTCCCCTTTGGCCTTTGGGTAAGGCACAGTAGGGGTGGAAAAACAGACTCCGACGGCAGACAAAGTCTTTCCCTCCTGTTCGCACTTGGTCAAAGTTTCCTTCACTTTAGGCCCAAAAAGAGATGAGCCATCAAAAGGGGTGTTTACAAATGAAGACTTAAGGGGCTCCACGAAGGAACACAAGTGCATAATGGAATGTCTTCGGAGAGCAATTCCTGTACCTGCTGCCCTACTCATTCCATCAGCTGAATATATGAGACGCATGGATGAATTGATAGAATTTAGGGTAGCAAGCTGGGCGGCAACTTTGTCAGAGGACCCTGGAGCTACGGTATCCTGAAGAGCATCTCTCAACTCCTTAAGGAGATCTCTTTGCAACCTTGTGAAATGGGTCAAATAGTTCAATGAGCAGAGGGTAAAGGTCGCTGAACTAAACCTGCATTTCCCATATCTATCCATGATCATAGACTCTCTATTAGGAGGATGAATAGTTGAAGTCTCAGACATTTCCTTTTTGGTGGCTGCTGCCACCACCATGGCATTAACAGGGACTCCTTTGGACAAAAAAAGTTTTATCTGATGGAGCAGATATAAACTTATTAGGCCTCCTAGGAACAGGATCCATGGACTCCAGTGACTCCCACACCCTCCGAGAGACCAACCTCATGAGCTCATCGAAGGGCGGAGACACCCAAGAGGTGGAGGGTTGAGACCCAAAAGCCTTCAGGAGAACGGACTTGTCCTCAGAATGGCTTTTGGACTGCCAATCACCCCTCTGCCTAAGGATCTCTAGTATCTCAGCAAAGGAGATATCCCCAGAGGGGGACCGCGGGGACCCTTCTGACTCATCCAAGTCAGTGTCAGATGCAAGAGACTCCTGGGGGAAGTCCAAGTGTCTCCTCTTGCACAATCTCTTCCTGGGGACCTACACAGTGAGAGCCTCTGGGGAGGTCTCGGAAGAGCAGGGGGCACCCTGTGGGGCTACTTGAGGCTCTGGGTCTCTACGCCTAGCCTGGATGATGGAAGCAGAAGCAGACACCGGCGCTTTGGGGGATGAGGAAGCAAGGCCTGTAGTTGAGGAAGTCTTGGGGACAAGGCTCTTCTCATGGCTTCGAAGGCCCTATGGCTCCGATGTGAAGGAGTCGATGGACCTGAAGGAACCGCCAACCCCTCTCGCACCGAGGCTGTGGGCTCCGAACTGGAGGTAGGAGCTGAGCTCATCCGAGCCGAAGTCCCGAGAGGAAGAGTCGGCATCAAGTCAGTCCTACTATCCTCCCCGGACCAGACTGGAGAGAGTCAGCTCCTAGATTCCCCAGTCAGTGCAGAGGACATCAGAGTAGATGGAACAGAGGACACCAGAGCAGGTCTCCGCTCCAAAGGCTCCACAATCAACATGTCAGCTCCCCCTGGCTCCGAAGGTCTGGTACAGCTTGGAGGAGTAGTCAAGTCAGGGGTAGTGGTCTTCGGCTCTGAAGCCACTGGGGTCAGAGCAGACAACAATTTAGCAAGGCCTGGTGCCTGTAAAAGCTTCTGCACCAATTGTTTGAGAGTTTTAAAAAGGAGGTACGTTTCTGCAGGGGGGGGTGCAACACATGAAAATTGTACTGTATTTCTTCAATATTTTTTTGCTGGTTGCTTGATTTCTGGTTAACTGAGAGTTTACTGTACAAGGAAGTAAAAAAAAAAAAGCAATTAATTTATTAGCTTGAATATGCCAGTTAACTGGTTGTTACATCATTTCATTTGTTGGAATTTAATAAAACATAAGCAGAAGTTATGAGGTGCTGTCTATTTAGTAACGGTTTGGATAGATTAAATGCTCCCACACATATTTAGAGCCTGTGTAGGGCACGTATAGCATATGTTATATGGCATCAGAGAAGAAATGCACAAAGTCTATGCCCAGAGTTAACTAAATTTCTAGCATATAATTATAAAAATAATATCTAGTGCTTAGAGGACAATAATGTTCTTGTAACCATGCAATACATGCAATACCTCAGGTGTATGTTAAAAGGTCTAATAAGTAATATGACATAACATACAGTACCTACTTACAGCATGCTAAGCAAAAGTTTTAAAAAATTAGATAAGTTTGCTGACAGAAAACTGGAGACATGACCTAGACAGAAGCATGTTTTCGAATGGATACAGTGAAATGGAGGAGCAAAATAGCAACCCCTTCAATGTGAAAATATTACATCTCTTTTGTACATATTTGCAAATAAATACCTATATACTCCATGTATATATGGCACAGTGGTGCAGCGGTAATGTCACCTCACAGCAAGAGGTTCCCCCGGTTCGATTCTCAGGTGGGGTGCCTTCTGTGCAGAATCTGTATCTCATCCCTGCATTCATGTGGGTATCCTCCGGATGCTTCAGTTTCCTCCTACATTTCAAAGACATGCATCTGTAGCATTTCTCCCCATGCCTCTGCTGAAAAATGGCTTTGTTCTAAGTCGGACTTTCCCTTTAAACAAATGTTTTATTTTCTGTGGAACAATCCATTAAGCAAATGTAGTTGTTAACTGAAGTGGTAATGGTCCAAGCCCACCCAGGGAAGATGCTTCTTTGTTAGTCTGACAGTTAGCCTAGAGAATTAAATTGATTATCTGCTAATCAACTGCTTCCTAAGGTACAGGATATGATTCCCTCAACCTTCATATGCCTACTGTTTTTCCTGGAGCAAGTTACTTGACCAGACAATGCTTCCGGGCAACTGGGAATTTCAGCTAGGCTCCACAATGGTTTCCTGGACTGCATGCCCAGTAACCATTTAATGAACCTATACCCAAATACTTTCTTTAATATGCTGATTTTCTCACTCCTTCAGTGTCAAACTCATACTTGACAGTTTCCCCTCTATGCTTTGTAAGGTGTATCATGGTCATATCAACATTGTTACTGCCTTTTCATCATAATATTCTCTTTTTATATTTTATAATAAGAAGTTATGTTCTTACCATAACGTTCCATGTTAGTTGTCTTCTTCTCGCCTTCTTTCTTGCTGGATGGGTTCGCAGCCGATCCTCGGCTCCGACTCGGCCTATACTATAGCTCAAGAGCTATTTTTCCGGCTCGAGGCAGCCCTATAACCCACAATACCATGCGCTAACTCCCCAGATCTCGTTTGGAAGCTAAGACATAGTATAAATATATTATTATAATCCTCATTTTCAAGTACGGACTCCCTGCTAGTAACACTAAAGATAAGGGGAAACCATAACATGTTGTATCTCCAGAAATGGAAGGACAGAGACCTCAAGTCTGTCCAGGCTAGGGGGCAGGAGGGAGGGACGCAAGAAAGAAGGCGAGAAGAAGACAACTAACATGGAACGTTATGGTAGGTACATAACTTCTTAATGTTAAGTTGTCATTCTCGCCTTCATTCTTGCTGGATGGGACAGTGTCCCTAGCACCTTAGTTCTGGGTGGCTCAATGGAACAGACTCCTGAGTACAGTGGAACCAAAGTCAGCTCGATTTCTGGAGGCTATATCAAGTTTGTAATGGGCAATAAAGGTATGTTGGGAAGCCCATGTAGCTGCTGCACATATGGCATCTAATGGTAACCTTGCTTGAAAGGCCGTTGATGTTGATAGTGCCCTGGTTGAATGAGCCTTATGCCTAGACGGAAGTTGCCTGTGTCTCAACTCAAAGACAAAGGTAATAATAGATGTCAACCATCTGTAAAGAGTAACCTTTGATACTGGAAGCCCTTTCTTTCCTGCAGCATAAGAGAGAAAGAGCTGGTCTGACTTTCTGAGTTGTTTTGTCCTGTCTAGATAATACCGTAGTTGGCGATGAACATCCAATGAATGTAATTTCTGTTCAGCCCTGTTGGAATAGTCTGGGAAGAAGACAGGCAAGTCAATGGAGTGGTTTAGATTTGCTTCAGAGGACACTTTCGGTAGGAAGGAAGGATTTGTTCTGAGAGTTACCCTGTCTTTGTGAAAGACCAAATAAGGGGGACGGACAGACAAGGCTTGAAGTTCCAAAACCCTTCTGGCAGATGTTATCTCTATTAAAAACAAAGTCTTCCAAGAACGAAGCTTGAGGGAGCAAGAGCCTGCAGGTTCAAAAGGAGGCAGAATCAATGAGGTTAGAATTAAATTCAAATCCCATTGTGAGGGCGGATCCTTAACTGGAGGTCTAAGCAAAAAGATGCCCTTGAGAAAGGCTTTACAGAGTTTGTGGGACATAATATTTGCTTCTGAGAGCCCCACATGAAAATTAGCAATGGCCGCTAATTGTACCCGAATAGTGGCTGACGATGACCCTGAATGAAAGAGTTCTGACAGAAAGTCTAGAACATTATGAATGGGTGCATGGAAAGGATCTAAGGACCTAGCTTGTGCCCATAGTGAAAAACGCTTCCATTTACTCGCATACATCTTCCTAGTATTGGACTTATGGGAAGCCAGAATGATATCACGAACAGGAGGAGAAATAAGGGGAAGCCTGGCTATGGCTGGAAGTGGAGCAACCAAGCTGTGAGGTTGAGGGAATGAAGAGACTGATGAAGCTTGCCCGTGAGATGGGTCAACAGATCCGGAAGGGGTTCCAGATGCCAAGGCTGTTCCAGTAGGTAACTGTGTAGGAACGGAAACCATACTTGTCAAGGCCAAAACGGGGCAATGAGGATCATTTTGGATCTCAGTGCGGTTGCTTTCTGAATTAATTGCGGAATCAATGGTAAGGGAGGAAAGGCATATAGAAGACCCCGGGGCCAATCGTGAACAAGAGCACCTCTGGGGGGATGGCCTGGTAGAGGAAAGAGTGTGAAGAAGTCGAGGCACTTGCTGTTTTGAGGAATTGCAAAAAGATTGCAGCAAGGCTGGCCCCACTTCTGAAATATTCTGTCTGCTACCGCTTGATTTAGAGACCACTCGTGAGGCATGAGGAAAGTTCTGCTCAATCTGTCCGCTATGACGTTGGACTTCCCGGGGATGTGCGTTGCTATCAGAAACCGTTGAGAGGAAATCGCCCATTGCCAAAGTCTGAGTGCTTCTCGACACAGGGGGTAGGAATTTGTTCCGCCCTGCTTGTTTATGTACCACACCACAGACATATTGTCAGTTTGAATTGCTATACTCCCTGTGGGAAGAGAGCTCTGAAGGGCTTGCAACGTTAAAAGCACCGCCCTCATCTCCAGGACATTTATGTGCAGGTGGCATTCTAATTATTGCCATGTGCCCTGGACCATCCTGCCCTGATAATGCACCCCCCCACCCGATCAGGGAGGCATCCGTTGTCACCGTGGCAACTGGGGGGGGGGGGACAAAGGGTCTGCCCTGAAGAAGCTGAGGGGAAACCATCCACCAGGAAAGATGATTCTTGCATGATGGGGTTATCAAGATGTTGAGTCATTGGGAGCTGTTGGAAGGACCACTGAGAAAACAGCATCCACTGGAGGAGCCTCATGTGGAAGCGGGCTAATGGGAGTAGCAGAATCGCCACTGCCATGAGGCCTAACACTTTCAATACTAGCTTGACTTGAACTCTGTTGGGCTGAAACAGGGACTGAACATTCCGCCTTATGTCTGTCACTCTCTGAGGTGGTAATGTTGCAGACATTTCTGTGGTGTTTAATATGGCGCCTATAAAGTTTATACATTGACAAGGCAACAAGGAGGATTTTGCAAAATTTATAGAAATACCTAGATTGTTGCAAAGTTGAATAGTGTAATCCCTGGCCATTATAAGATGCTGCTTGGTGGTAGCGGAAATGAGCCAGTCGTCTAGATATGGAAACACATGGAATCTTTTTGTCTCAGGTGAGCCATTACCACTGCCAAGCATTTGGTGAACACCCAGGGGGGGCAGGGTTCTGAATTGATAATGACTGGCTCCTAGCCGGAAGCGGAGAAACCTCCTGGAGCACCTGTGTATCTTTATATGATAGTACGCGTCCTGGAGGTCTAAATGAGCACATCCAGTTGTCTCTGCCCAAAAAGGGTAGAATGGACAGCAGTGTTACCATCTGAAATTTTGTCTTTTGTACAGAGTTGTTCAATCTGCTGAGGTCCAAAATGGGTCTCCAGTCTTTTTTGGTACCAAAAAGAATCTGGAGTAGATTCCGGATCCTAGCTGATCTGCTGGGACTGCTTGGATGACTCTTTTTTCTAACAGCTTTTTTATTTCTAACTGTGCCTGACCCCTTTGTGCGGGTGGTACGTCTGGTAGGGGTCTTGGTGGTTGTACTGGAGGGGAAGTGAAGGGAATTTTGTAACCCTCGGATATGATCTTCTGTACCCATGTGTCTTGGGAGAGGGATTGCCAGGCTTCCAGGTACAGAGATAATCTTCCCCCGACTGCCTCCGAAGGCGGACAGTCGGGCAGCTTCTCAGGGATGCTGAAAGGGTTGGTCAGGGAAAGATTCCCTGGAACCCTGATTCTGTGGACCCCCTCTGCCCCTGGGGCGGCGTCTGTTATTATTCCCCCCTCTGCCTCTGGGGGGAAATTCACCACGTGCGGCAGGTGCGACTCCCTGTGGTTTGCGGAACCACATCTTTCCACCCCTCTGTCCCTTAGGATAAGGTCTAGAAGGTGTGGAAAAATGGACTCCCACGGCAGAGAGAGTCTTACCATCTTGCTCGCATCTGGTGAGGGTATTCTTCACCTGAGGTCCAAACAATTCTGTACCATCAAAGGGAGTGTTGGTGAAGGACACCTTGAAGGGATCGGCAAAGTTAGAGTCGCATCCAAGCGTGACGTCTCAACGCAACACCTGTACCTGCGGCCCTACTCACTCCATCGGCTGCGTAGGAGATAAGCCGCATGGAGGAGTTAACAATGGAGTTCAGGGTGGCCAGCTGGGAGTTCATCTTGTCCTGATACCCCTCAGCAGAAGGATCCTGTACAGTTTCACCCAATTCTTTGAGCAAGTCTCTCTGAAGGCGGGTGAAATGACAAATAGTTCAGCGATCGCATGGTAAAGGTCACTGAAGCAAAAGTCCGCTTGCCGTACCTGTCCATGGTCCTGGACTCTGTTAGGAGGATGAACAGGTACAGAAGGATCAGCCAATTCCTTCTTAGTGGCTGCTGCTACCACCATAGCATCAACTGAAACACCTTTGGTGAGAAAGGATTTGTCCTCTCGTGCAGAAATAAATTTAGAGGGCCTCCTAGGGGTAGGTGCCATTGAATCAGGAGATGCCCACGCCTTTCTGGCCACTACCTCAATTAGTGGGTCGAAAGGGGGAGACACCGAAGAGGTGGAAGGGCGAGATCCGAAAGCGTCAAGGTAAACCGACTCGTCCTCAGAGGGTTTGAGAGTGGACCAATTTCCCCTCTGTTTTAGGATCTCTAGGATGTCTGAAAAAGAGACATCCTCAGAAGGGGATCTCGGGGGAACCCTCCGACTCATCCAAGTCGGTGTCCGACGTGACAGACTCGGGGGAGTCTATGTGCTTCCTCTTGCACTTTCTTTTCCTAGGGGGTTCCCCTGAAGCTTCAGGGGAGGCCTCGGAAGAGGAGGAGTCACTCAAAGTGGGTACCTTACGCTTTGGATCTCTGTTGTCAGATGCAGGAGGATGGCCAGAGACTGTAATAGGCACCGTAGAGGGAGGAGCTGCAGAACTTAACCTTGGAGTGGACACTGGGTCCAGCACGCTCCTCATCACATCGAAGGCTCCCCCATCAGGTACCAAGGGTAGTCCTGGCTCCGAAGAAACCCGAACAGCCCCCCGGCACCGACAGAGAAGGCTCCGAGAATGATGTCAGGGCCGAACTAACCAGAGCCAAAGCTCAGAGAGGGAGAGCGGGGTCGGACAAGGGTCCGATGCCACTCGCCCCCTCGGAGCTGACAATGGAGTCCCGGAGCCCGGACCTGTCCACGGACGGAACCAATGAAGAGGTCAGAGCCAACGACACTGGAGCCAAAGGTGGAAGTATCGGATGCGACGTGGGCAAGGTTACGGTTCCGACAAACTCCGGCTCCGAATTCGAGAGGCGAATCGGAGGAGGAATCGAAAGTGGTACCGAAGGAGCCACAGTCTGGTGAGATGGGCTCTGGAGCATTTGGGCTAGTGCCTGAAATTTTATGAGCCTACTGACCACCCTCTCAATGTCGTGGTCGGAGAGCCTGGATGACCTAGATGAGTGAGTCCTATGACTCCGCTCCGATAGGAGAGGGGATCTCGGAGCCAATCGGACGGATTCTAGGGGGGGGGATCTAGAGCGCTTGCATGCTGGGGTGGGCTCCGAAGCTGGTTTCGGAGCGGATACCACTTTGCACGCCTCGGATCCGACTGGAACCGATGTCGGAGCCATTCAGCCCTCGACTTAGAAGCTGGAGCTGAGGGTTTGGCGTTTTTTTAAGACTTCCCCAAGCCAGACTTGGACGGGGAGTCATCGGGCTTTAACAAGCCCCTTAAGATGAGCTTATTACGCCGCTCTTGCAGGACTCTTGAACTAAACCATACGGCAGATCCCGGGGG